>NW_023658319.1:0-20000 GCF_015228065.2 Penaeus monodon
TTGGCCCCAAAAGGGAAATTGTAATTTTTTGGGGGAGTTTAAAAAAAAAAAAAAAAGCACTGATGGAATTGGGATTGAGTGGGGTTTGGGGCTAAGCCCCTTGGGGTAAGCAATTCCCCCCCCCCCCCCCCAAGATTCAATTAAAAAGTGGAAAACCGGCTAACAAAGGGGGTGTATCATCCATAAAAACAGTATAAATCTTCCCTCCCCTTTTTAAATTTTGGGGTGTCCCAATTTTGTAGGAGTAAAAAAGTTCCCAAGGGTTCAAGGGTCACCACTGGTAAAAAAAAAAGCAAGAATCTCGGGTCAGAAAAGATAAATTTCACACTGTCAAGGGGGCACAGCCCCCCCCCTCAATAGTTGGGGCCCTTTTAAAACTACATAGTGGGCAAGGCTGGGCTTTTTAAACAGGGGTTAAAAATTTGGGATAAAACAATGTAGTAAAAAGCAAAAGGTTTAAAAAGTAGTTCCACTTCCTGAAACGATACTGGCATGAATTTTTTTTTGCTTTAAAATATGGGGCGGTTTTTTGAAACCGCACTTGAGCTCCCCCTTAAACACCCCAAGCTAAAGACCATTTTTGGGCAATTAAGGTTTTAAAAGGGTTTTTACACTTAACCATCGGGGGGCCCAAGAGCCTAGGCTTCCCCTAGTCGGCGGGACTTTAGAACCTCCCCCCTTAAACTCCCAAAATTTTGGTATACTTATTTATTTTTGAGACCCTTCACCCGGGTTTTTAAAATTCAAAAAAGTTAATTAAAAAAACCAGTGCCCCCTTGCATTTTTGGGCCCTCATGACCTAAAAGTTGAAACAAAAAAGGCTGGTAGCCTCTCCAAGAGGAAAATTTTTTTTTATCCCTCCCTTTTACCAGTTTGTATTACCCCTTTGCATTTGCCCTGCTCCCTCCGGTAGGTTTTTCCCCTTTTGGATTTGGGAAAAGGTTTTAAAAAAACCGGGGGCTAGCCCCCCCCCCCCAAATTTCTAGGTTTTTAATCTAGCAAAATTCTTTGTAAATTTCCCCCACTTATCAATGGTAATTCAAATATTTTTAACTATTATTCTCCAGTTCCCGGGGTTTGCGGGCCAAAGCTCAAACCAAACGGGGACAAACGAGTCCGTTGCATTTTGGAAATTAAACACCAAAGAGGTTCTAATTAAATATTTTTTTAAAAATTTAAAAACAAAGGGCCTGTAGACTGCTTCATAACTCTTGCATTCCCACCTAGCTGCCCACCTTCACATCTTGCCAGCGTACAGAAGGAAAGGGGGTATTCGGGCCCCTATGGAGAAGGGGAATGAGAAGGGTTTTCCGTGCGGTACATTTTTTAAACCTGGGAAAAAAAAAAAAAAAATTGTTAAGTAAAAAAAAGTTAAATTTTCCATTTTTCTAAAATTGGATTAGGCATAAAGTTTGGGACTTTTCCCATCCTTTCTACACGAACTGCTTCCCTTTTTCAAGACTCACATGAACACCATGCCGTCGGGAAAAGGGAAAACCCATATCTACTTGGGCCATTCCCCAAATTCTTGCCAAGCCCCAGGCCCTTTCAGGTAAAAAAGGGGTCACCCATTTTATAAGGGGCCAACTTTAAGTTGGGGGGGGGGGAAAGTTTTTCTACTTCCTGCATTTCTCCATCTCCACGAACCAATTTACCCTTAAAGGGTAATATGTCAACATCCCTGTAGCAATAGGGGAGGACTGTAGTCACTGCTACATATGCTTCATTCTTGCCCCGGGCATCAAGGGGGAACCCCTTTTGTGGGTCAGGGTTGAACTCCTAGGGGGGGGGGTATAGGAAAAATTAGTTTCTCTCCTACACAAAGAGAAAAGGACCACCACACAATTTCTGTTGGGGTTAGGCCAAAAACCTGCTTCCCAGAGCCATGTGTTTGTACCCGCTCTTTTGAAAGTCTTAAAATTTTTTAAAAAGACTGAAGAATCATCTTCCAGCCCCGGGGTATTTTTCCCAAGGTAAATCTGCGCCTAAATTTTTTCCGTACTTACTCTCCATCGGCAGAATATATACCTTTCCCTTAAAGGGTTAAACTTCCTCACCTAAACTGCAGACTATTTTCCCGGGTAGTTCAGTACCGTATCCTTTGGTCCCTTCCACAAATCCCAGCAAGGGGGTTTTCAGATCATCCTCCCAACAGTCCTTACCATTATCAAGGGGAATGCCTAAAGTGGATAAAGATCGTTTAAAACTCCTTTGACGCCCCAAATTTAAATTTGGTACAGAAGAATTGACCTCCCACTAGGTTCGCATTGTATGGTACTAAGGATCAACATTTCGAGGGGACAAATGGAGAAGATGTGCCATAGGGGGTTCCCTTTGGGCCCCTCATCTGAAATCTAGAAAAGAAAAGAATAAAATCCTCTTAAATTTTTCCTTCCTGTAGGTGGGCTAGAGTTACCATCCCTTTTGGGTAGTTGACGAACTGTATATGGAAGTTCAAGGGTTCCCACATACCAAGTGATTGTTTCCCCAAAGCCACACTACAGTTGCTTTGGGAAAACTAATACTGCCGAAACCAGACCCTGTTTAGCGTGGTGTACGGGGGGAGTTTTCTCACTACCATACTAGACAAAGTAGACTACACACTTGTGGTGGGAAAGCTGAAAACACCCCAAATGTTCCTTCTTTTCAAAAGGGGCCCTTTAGTTCTCGCTAGGATCTTCTTCCAAAGCTCGGCCCCAAAATATCTGGACCCCCCTTTGTATCATCCCAGTTCAGGCCAAAAACACAACAGATTTTTGGCCCCAAAGGGGATTTGACAACCTATGAATATTTTGGTTTAAAAGACTGCTTGTGTAATAAATCAAGGTCAAAAAAACCAAGAGTAAACACTTGTACTTACGTAAACTGGTTTAGCTTGTACATTTTTCTCCGGGAACCCTTTTTTCATAAAATACCAGGTGTTGGCCTTTCTGTGGATATTTTTTGGTTTTTAAACTGCACCCCAGACCTAGAAAAGGGCTGGGCAAAAATTTTCTTCAAGGGGTCCACTTACCCTCAATACCTATTTGAGTTTTGTGAAGCTGTGATGGCTTCTTCTAGAAGATCCCCATTTTATAAAGGGTGTTTACCTTAATCCCAAATAGAGGTCTGTAAATTTTAACCATTTAAAAGGTGGTTTTCAAGAGTCAAGCTTGAAAATTTGGAGATGCTGCAAAGGTTCTTCTGCGTAAGGTATCCTTTTTTCCCCATAAACACAACCCTGTAGGAGTCGTTTCATGCTTAATGTCAATCCCTTATCATTTTTTTTTGGAGAGAAAAAAAAAAAGCTACCAACCATTTTCATACAGCTTTCAAACTGATCGAGTTGAACTTCTTGTCCTGGCCCTCAAGGTTCTGCTCACAAAGACTACCTTGTCTTGTCCGGGTACAGATAAGTGCCCAAAGCCCTACTTTTGTGCTCCATGGTTGGAGAAAGTATTACTACTCCTGTAAACCTCCAGTACCACCACTCTGAGGGGAGGAAATTTTCAAAACAGTTTTCCCTTTAAATTCTTGACGGCCAACAGATCCCTTTATCCACACTGTGGATTTACTCCGGGTTTTCTTAAAGGGTAACCCTTTAAAGGTAGTTTTCCCACTAACGGGTTTTGAAATGCCACTGTCATTTGTGTACGCAATTCTTCAAATGCCGTCACAAAAAACCCTGAAATCAAAACTAGTTACCCGGGGAAAACTTTTTTAGTTTGGGTATTTTTCCCAAGAAAAAAACCTTACCGTACAGTGCTCCCCACGCCCTGGACAAGTCTCCTTTTTTGGTCCTTTTGATTGAAAGTCTTTTCGCATTTATTTCTGCCTCTTCCGATAAACAAAATTTGGGGTCTTCACACCCCGTCCTTGGGGTTCCATCAAGACCCGATCCTGAAATATAAAAAAAAAGTAAAATGTGGATCTCCCCCCCCCCCGGGGAAATTCCCCCCAAAACTAAGTTTACCTGTTATTTGGCTCGGGGAAGTCTTTGCACCAGAAATGGTCTGCTCTTGTCTGTCCTCGGGATTTTTTAAAGGTAAAACTGAAGGCATTTTTAAATGACCTTTTTTAACCCCCCAAATAAATAAAAGGAAAAAGTCATCTTAATGCGTTACCACATCCGAATCCTTAGAGGATTTTTTTACTGTCGCTTAAAGCTAAACTTAAAGGGTTGAAAATTCCAAGATGCGTTACCCTTTGCTTTTTAAGTGTTCTTCAGACTTCTTCGAAAAGTAGAGAAGTCTTCCCTTTATAAAGCCCAAAAAAGCAGGGCCTTTTTAGTTTACCATTTTCCCCGAATTCTTAACTTGGTCTTTTTAAATACAGTTTTCTTCTTATGTGTGTGCATTCCCAGTGACTTGGGCACTACGTTTCCCTTTACACAATCCCGTGTTTACCATGTCCCACCAAACACCGGGAAAGGGTTGCCACGTTCTCATTTTTGGGAGTTGCTGATAGCCAAGTCCTTATTGAACAGGGCTTTACCTCGTAAAAAAAAAGTTTTTACCCAGTTTTTGGGAGAAAAGTTTTTGTCAAGATTAAGCAAGTTTCCTACCGTTTACTAAAAGGTCCCCCATGACCTTTCCATTCGCATAAAAGACTACAAAATTGGGCTCATTTAAACACCAGGGGTTTTTTCCCACCCCCCCTTAGGAACATGAAAAAGTCTTTCAGCATACTTTTTTTTAATGTGTTGGGTTTTTAAAACTTCTTCCGCCGAACCTGCAACAAATCATTCACTCGAAAAAAAATGATCAACCTGTCATGATAAAAAAAGTCTCAAAACCCAAACCCTTTTGAGTGTTGAAAAGCTAAAGGGCCCGCTCTGAAATGCCGCCTTGGTATTTTTCCACCAAAGGGTATTGGAGATAAGACTCACCTCAACGGGAATAAGAGATGCATGCATTTAAAAAGGCACCAAAGCTCTGTACCCCCCCCCCCGTGTCCTTTAAAAAAGGTTCCTACACCAGGATTGCTTCCCAAAATTTTTCGTTTCAATGGTCTGTTTCATCATCTTTGCAGTCATTGTATGAAAGCGAAAAAATATCTACATTATCTTGATTTTCCTTGGAAGGTCCGCAGTTTCATCACATTGGCAAGAGATTCCTCCATTTAGGGTCTGGGACCCTCATTTAGAAGCCAAGCAACTTTATGCTTGTTCTGACACACCTAAAATCTCCTGACCAAAAGGAAAATTTTTGTTACCAAAGGAAAAAAGGTATTTAGTTATTTCAGTTTTAAAACCCCCCCACCCCACCCAACTTCACACCACTCCTTTCGAATGAAGATATCTCCCGAACCCGAGCCTGCAATGTTAAACCCCAAAAGGGTCTCCGTTTTTCCTTTTGTACAAAACCTTCCTTTAAAAGGGCCGAAAGGTCTGTTCCTTCAGCATTTTTTGCTACTTTTGAAACCATTTTCCCAACCCTTTCCGGGGGTTTTTTTGCCCTAAAAATTTAATTTTAAAACATTACCCCTTCTCCGGGAATTTTGGGGGCATTGCATCAAAAAAGTATATTACCGTTTTCCTGGGCGTCGTAAAGAAAATTTTCTTTGATCACACCCATCAACTGTTCCAAAGTTCCACATTTAAAAGCACCGCAATGTTTAAAAGTTCTTCAACCCCCTTAAAGTCTTCGGGGCCCGAAATATGGGGTTTCAATTATTTAATTCCCCCTCCAGCTTTTATACCCCTAACAGGTGCCAAGTTTTTCAACACTTTTGAATGGAATATAAAAACCACTAAACAAGTTGAAACAAAATGCTTTTTTGGCTTTACTTGAGAGTAGGCTTTGTACACCCTCTTGACAATAGATCTTTTATGCACTAGGAATTATGACTAAAAAAGGGGGTTTAACTCCATAAAATTTTTTGGGTTTTTGTGTTTGGTTTTGACAGTTCTCCCAACATCCTTGTAGCATTTGGCAAACTAAACTAAATTTTTATCCTTTAGCCCACTTGCCTCTCACGGTTTTTAGTTGCATTAAACGACGACACTATCAAAATTTACACCACCAAAGGTTTTTTGGCCGCCTACTTCGGTCACCCTTCCATCGCTCGTCATTGACAAATCTTGTAGATGTTCTTGGGGGAGCCCTTTTTTGGTATACATCAGTTGCAAAATTGGGAAAGGGCAAACCACTGACCAGTCCCCGCCTCACATCATCACGACCTCCTGGGGGATAAAACCATAGGATAGAGAGGGAACATATCCTTTTAAAAACCAGTTTTTAAATGCAAAATTACTACCATACCAAACAAGGTCTTTGGAAGACAAAGGTGTGGTCAAAACCAAAAGTACGTAGTCTCCTTTTCCAAATCCGTTAAAGGTGATGAAAAATCAAAGCACCACACTGTATAAACAACAAACAATTGTCGAGGACCGACAGGTTTTACACAAAGTTCAGCCTTTTTAAGGGTTAGGGTTTTCCCCGGACAGGTTTTTTTTAAAAGGTCAGAGCATATTCAAACTTGTGGCGTGAGGGGAAATGCTTTCCCTGATCTTGCCTATAAAAATGGATTTACATTTTAACATCTATTCCTTCTCGAAGATCACCGACCGTTCACGCTCTTCCACTGGGGGGGGGGGGGTTAACTTTTTGGGTGCCATACAAAAAACCAAAAACCGAATTTTGCATGCACACCTACCACCATTAAGTCCTGCAAAAATGTTCTGAGTCCGTTGCTAAGTAACCAATCTAAACCCCCACTAGCTTTGGGCCCCGTAAGTCCTTTTCTAGTGTGAGACTGGGGAAAGGGCTTCTTTGACAGGGTTGCATCCTTGTTAACAAGAGGTTCCAAGCCCTCCCATTGTGGAAGAAATGGCCAAGTAAGATCAAAGGGACCATTTGAGCATTACCATTTTTTTAGTCCAATGTACAGATTACTTCTTCAACGTTTATGGATTTGTTACTTGAATACTCTGAGCCGAGTAGATCAAAAGGTGGGAAAAAGAGACGTCCCCCGTTTTATCTTCAGGAATACCTCATCTGTACTAGAAACCATTTAGATTTTCAAACCAAAATCCATTTTCCGCCTCCAGGCTCCACACTTGGGGTCCGAAACAAGGGTGAACAATTCGTCAATGCCCCATCAATTGAAAAGGGATTCTCCCCCCCCCCCCCAAAATTGCCATAAACCTCCCGTAAACTTGGGTGTTGGTTGTTGTGTGGAGGGTGCCGGGCCTTAACTCTACAGGTTTTAAGGGGGGTCAGCTTTCCACAGTTCTAGTTGGGCGCTATTTAAACCACTCTTCCAGCATCCCGTGGGGACAAGTTAAATTTTTTTTAACAGTAAGTCACCAAAAGAGCCCAAAAAACCCAAATTTCTCTTTCCTTCAAAAGTTTTGTTCCCTTCCAAAGAGAGATGCTACAAAACATCGAAGTTTCTGCCATTGACATTGGTGTACTTTTAGTGTACTATCAGCCCTCTCCTTACCATCCTTTTCAGTTTGTTCACCATAGGTCATAAAAAGTAAATCGTCCCGTCAAGGCATCGACTGAAAGCGAATTCAGGGATCTTTCAAAAATTTTTACCCCAAAAAAATTTAGGATCCCAATTTTTAAAGTAAAAATTTTATAACTGACAAACTACAAAATTTCTTACCTGTACCAAGGGCTTGCAGGGTTTTCAACCAAAACCCTTTTCAAAAGCAACTCGCGTTATGGTGTGGTCCCGGTGGAGGGTTTCCGCTCTTCAGGGAATAAAAAGCCGTATTATCAGCCCTTTACGGTTTCACATTGCTAGAGCACCTCCTGCCACTTCTACTTCAGAAAAGGGTTTGGTTTAGCTTCCATTTGTGTTGTTCAATAGGGGAACACCCTCGAGACCTACAACACCCTTGACCTACAAAAGATCATTTTATTAAATTTCAAAATACTTTTTTTCCCATTTATTTTTGGGGTCACTTTTGGGAAGCATGCTTCCCTGTCTGCCTTAAGAGTCGACTGTACTGGGAAAACATCCTGGTGTACTGCATTTAGTACCAGGTGAGCAAAGTGAATCCATCTGACAAAGAAAAAAGAAAAAGTCAGGATGCGACCCGTATAGTTAAAATTTGCAACTTCGTTTTTCCTAATCGCTTACCCAATCTGGGTTTTTATGGTCTGGATTGGGGACGGTGTTGGCAAATCCCCCAAGCCCAACTTCGGAGCCTTCCGGCGTCCCCCTTACGTCCCCTTTTGTCTGCATGGAAATTTTAGTCCCTGCCATGGATTCAAAATTTGGGAAGGATCTGTCAAAAGATGTTCAATAAACTACCTCACCCCCGAAAGTGAAAATCTTGCCTTTTTGGGACAAAAGAACCCCTGGAACCCCCCCCGCTATGCCCCTTTCTACTAGTTCCTTACATCTTTTTACTTCCGACTGCCCGGGCCCCGGAAAGTTGGCTGCCATCGATGTTACAGTTTCGTGAAATATGGCTTTCGGTGGTTTTGGGGGCCTGTTTTTACATCCAGAAAGTTTTCAAAACCCTCATTTGGGCCTTTCAGTCTTTTATGAAAGCCCATTCAGCAGTAGCATTGTGGGGGTCTGTAGGGAACTTTATTAGCATACAAACCAAATTTTGGAAAATTGGATTTTTGATTCTCTTTTTGCCATGTGCTTACAAGACCCAAAACTTACCCCAAGTGTTTTTGGTTGTAATCGAGTAAAAGAAGCTGCCCCTGGATTACCTGGCTTGTCGCATCTGAAAAGTGCCTTCTTTAAAGGGTTTTTTGGGAGGTTTTCCCAAACCTGCCCTTCTACTCCCGGTAGTAAGAAATTTGGGGTTTTTAAGTCTGCTTTACCCAACAAAAATTAACCGTACCTTGCTAATTTAGACTTACTGGAGCCGACAGGGTATATTTTCCCGACGAAGCGCACCCATTGTATTGGGAGAAAGGGTACGCCGTGGGTATTCCAAAACCCAGCACCTTCACCCTCTCTCCCTGGAAAGGCTTTAATTCTCAGCCTGCTTTTAAAACAAATGGACTTTCCCCAAATGTAGTATGTCCCTGGGGCGCGCAGCTTTCCCAAACCCCCTTACCCTTTTAAGTTATCCCGGTATGCACCCTTGGGGTTTGGGAAAGCCTGGAAAAGGAAAATTTTCGCTGGCTCATCTACCAAGATGAAAACCCATCATGTTTTTTTTCCTGCCCCCGGGAACCCCAAGTGGGGGTTTGAAGGCTTGTTTTGCCCGGGATACCGAGTTATTGTAAAGCCCTTCTTTTCTTTACCTGCATCAAGCTATATTTTTGCAAATGCTAAAAAGCCCGATTTCTTTCCATTTTGAAAAATGGGAAAACAGCCATCCCCCAGCACCTGGTCCGGATGCGTTGGAAAAGGGCCCCATTCGTCATAAGGCCCCTCGTAGATGAAGCTCCGTCTACTCCACGTTGCCTGCAATGGGCAAGAGCAGCCAAACGTTCCATTGCTCAATTCCCTTGTTAAACCCCGCCCCCCCCCCCCACACAAAACACAAAACGTACCTTTATATCCATATGGTTTGCCACGCTAAAAATTCCTAGTCGGATCTTGAAAGGGCCCCTAGGCTCGCGCACTCTTTTTAAAAATCGGGAGTGTCACTTGTCGTAGTTTTTGTAATGCCTTTCAAGTTCAGCATCTGAAAAACTAAAAAGAAATTGTTTTTGGAAATTTTTGAAAAATTCTATGCGAGAAAGGGCCCCAAGGACACCCAAATTTCCCTACCTCTAGTTGGAAAAAATTACTAATGCCCCATGCTTTTTGTGGGAGAGTCGAAGGAATTTTCAAAGGCCAAAAAAACATCTTTCCAATTCCCCTGAAACAAATTTTTAAGCAAATTTCAAAATTTTTTGGGGTGCTCCCTTTAAAACTTTAATCTTCAAAAATGTAAAATCGAACCGACGTAATCTCTTTCTCCCGCGTTGCAAAGGGCCCTTAAAAAAATTCTAGTTTGGGCCTTGCTCCAATTATTCTGTATAACTACTTCCACTGAAAAGACAAATGATTGCTACACGGTTTTTTTCCTTATTAGGGCCGACATTTCTTATTTCATGCAGCTTCCCGATCCGTTTTACTACCTTTTTGCCAGACTTTTCAAAGATGAATACCTTCTTACAGGGATCATTTTTATGCCCTTTCTGACAAACCCAACCCGCTGCGCGAATCTTGGCCTAAAATGAGAGGGAATTTAAAATTTAAAAATTAATATTTGGGGGGGAAAAGGACTTTAATCTTTCTTACAATAAGAGGAGGTAGACGCTTTTTCCCAGTGCCGTAGTGTTAACCACCCAGAAAAACTGTGCTCAAACATAAAAGAAGAATTCATCCCAGAAGAGCACTAAACTGCTTTGGCGGGGGGGGGACCTTTTGAAAATCTAAAACTCCAGTAGCCCATTGAGGGTAAATTTTAGTTATCCATTTTGCTTTTAGAAACAATATTCAAAGTAAAAAAAATAAAAACATCTTCCCCCTGTATCGTAGTTATTCCATCTTCTAAACTTCGGCGGTATCTCTTGCTAGCTTTTTTTTATTTAGAAACACTGTTTGCCAATGTTAAAAGATTTTTTTCGGAAACGAAACAAACCCTTTTGCTTGAAAAGAGAAGACTTAAATCTCACTTGAAAAGACTTAAGAAAATTATCCTGGAATCTTGACATCAAGTTGACTTAAATAATTCAAAAACAATTCCAACCCCACCTCCCTACATTTTTTTTTTTTTTTTTTTTTTTAATTAGTGGAAGACTTATCCTGGGGTGGCTAATGGGGACTGTTACATTTTCAAGTAGTTGGGAAAAAAAAAAAGTTTAATATAGTAGGTTAAAAACTATAACTATAGCATTCCTTAAAATAAGGATCGCTGCTCCACTCCCCAACATTACAGTGCTAGTTTAGACCAAATTTCTTGGTCTTGCATTTCCCCCCCCCCCCCCCACCAAAAAAAAAAAATTACATCTAAGCAAATTCAAGATATTTCGAGGTTTACATAGCTAAGAGCTATAGTTTCCAAGCCCTTTGGTAGTTTAGCTCAAGCCGAATATCAAACTAAAGCAGACAGTCCATGTTGAACACCTCTTTAAACTGTTGGGGCCGAAAATTTTTTAAATTTAATGGCCCCAATTTTTTAAGATCAGGTTAAAACTACCTTAGACAGACCAAAGATTAATCTTGGTAAACTAGAGGAATCCTGACCTACCACTAGGTCTCTGCATTGTATGGTACTGAAGGAGTACAAACAGTTTCTTTGACTGGGACTAATGGAGAAGATGTGGCCATTAGGAGGTTCCTTGGCCCAGCTCATCTGAAATCTATACAAGACAAGACACATAAAAATCCGTCTCTTAGTTCCATCACTGTAGGGGGGGCTAGAGTAATGGCCATACCTGTGGTAGGTTGCTGAAGCTGTATATGGGAAAGTACAGCGAGTTGCCACTTACAGCCAGGGATTGCTCCCAAAGACAGCAGGCTACAGTTGCTTTAGGAACACTAATACTGACTGAAACCAGAGGCCATGTTATAGTGTGGTGTGACAATGGGTAGTATTTCTGCACTACCATACTAGACTAAAAGTAGACACACACTGTGGGTAGGAAAGCCGACAACACATCCAAATGTTCCTTCTCTTTCACAGCCGTCTTTAGTTCATCAGCTAAGGACTTCTTGCAACGCTAAGGCCCAAAGATCTGGACACTTGTATCATCCCAGTTCAGGCCAACCAAAAGCATCAACAGAGTTGGGTCAACGGATTTGACAACTATGAATAGTTGGAAATTAAAGACTGGCTTGTGTAATAAAAAAGGTCAAATAAACCAAGAGGACAACACTTTTATTACGTGACTGGGTGTAGCTTGTACAGTTTTTCTGGAACCTTGTTTCAAGAAGTTACAGAGGTAAGTTGCCTTTTCTGTGGATATTGGTTGGTTTTTCAACTGCACTCGCTAGACCTAGTAAAGGGCTATGGCTAAAATTTCTCAAAGTGTCCAATACCCTCAAGTACCATATTTGAGTTCTTGTGAAAGCTGTGATGCCTCTTCTAGAGATCTACCCATATTATCAAGGGTTGTGTTTACCATTAAGTACCAATTGAGGTCTGTCAAGTTGTAACCATTTCAAGTGGTTTTCAAGAGGCAAGCTTGAAATGTTGGAGATGCTGCAAAGGTTACTTTCTGCTGGTAATGGTATCCTTGTTCCCATCAACACGAACCTGTAGGAGTCGTTCAGGCATAAGGTTGATACCTCTATAATCGATTTTTGGAGGAGAACAAAATAAGAGCTACCAACCGTATCTTATACAGCTTATCAAGGATGATCGAGTTGAACTTCTGTCCTGGACCTCAAGGTTCTGCTCAACAAAGACTACCTTGTCTTGTTCCAGGTACAGATACAGTGGGACCAAGCCAGGTAATTTTGTGCTCCAGTGGTCAAGGAGAATAGTATTACTATCTACCTGTACACCATCACAGTACCACCAACTCGTGAGGGGAGGAAATTTCCACATCAGCTTCCCTTTTAATTCTGACAGGCCAACATGATGCCTTATCCACACTGGTGGACTACTTAGTTTTTCAAGGTCACGCCTTTGACGGTGTAATTCCACTAACAGGCTTTGTAATGCCAATGGTCATATGTAGTACAGCAGATCGTCAAAATGCCGTACATCAACCACCTGTAATCAAAACTAAGTTAGTAAGGGAAACTATTTTAGTTTGAGTATTTATTAACAAATAAAACAAGGCCTTTACGAACCAGTGCACCCTGCCCATGGACAAGTTCATTTTATGGTCAGCTTTTGATTGAAAGTCTTTTCAGCAGTTATTTCTAGACACTCTTACCCTACTGCACTAAATGGTCTTCACATCCAGTCATGAGGTTTCCATCAAGAGCCCACGGATCCGAAAGTATTGAAAAAGGGAATTGTTGGAATCTCCTCCCCCAAGGGAAATTTCTCCCCACAACTAAAGCTTAAGCTTACCGGTTACTTGGACTTCTGGAAGGTCTTTGCAACAGAAATGGTCTGCATCTTGCTGTCCTCAGGATTCTTTCAAGCTCACAAACTGAAAAGAAAATTTTACATGTACGCCATTTAACCACTCCAATAAAATGGTATATGCAAAAGTCAATCTTAATGCAGCTACCACATCCGAAATCCTGTAGAGGATTTGTACAGTGTTGTCTTGCAGCTAGAAGCTTCAAGGTTAGCCAGATTCCAAGATGCAGTTAACCTTTGTTCTTTACAAAGTTGTTCTTCAGTACTTTATTCTGACAAGGTAGGAGAAGTCTTCACATTTATCACGCCCTAGAAAAGCAAGGCATTTTTATGTTAAGCCAGTTTCCAGAATTCTTAACTCGGTCAGTTGACTACAAGACTTGCCTTAATTATGAGTTGTGCTTCCATTGACTTTGGCACTATCGATGTCCTTTAACACTAGATACTGTGTTATCATGTCACTCAGCCCAAAACACACTGGCAAGGGTTGCACACAGTTCGCATTGTTGAAGGAGTCTGCTGATGCCAAGTCCTTATTGAACACAGCATTACCTGCAGTAATAAAAAAGTTTTTACCCAGTTCGTGAAGCAAAAGATTTGCGAAGAGATTAAGCAAGTTTACTAGCCGTTTACTACAAGTCTCCCATGACCTTTCCATTTCTGCAGAAAGAGCTACAGAATTGGCTCATTTCAAGCAACCAGGGGTTCTCCACCACCCACTTTTAGGAACAATGACAAAGTCATTTAAAGAATACGTTTTTAATGTGGATGGGTTTTGTAAACTTCTTCCTGCCAAGGTAACCTGGCAAAACAAGATCATGTCACTCAAAAAAAAAAAAAAGAAAGATACAACCTTGTCAGATAAAGTAAGTGCTCCACAACTAACCCTTTGCTGTGTTGAGGAAGACTGCAAGCCTGCTCATGAAAGATGCCAGGCCGCGGATAGTACATCCAAGGTAATTGGAGGATTAATGACGCCCTCAACTGAATAGAGATATGCAATGCATTTCAAAAGGCAACCAAGCTCTGTACCTCCCCCCCCCCCCTGTCCATTCAAAAAGTGTCCCTACACCATGGAGTTGCTTACCAAATGTGCACGAATTCAGGGTGGTCTGTTCATCAACTATTGCCGTCATTGTATGCAGCGACCAATATCTACATTATCTTGTATGTTCTTGGGAAGGTCAAGCAGATGCATGCAACATTGGCAAGAGAGTCACTCCAGTTAGGGTCTGGGGACCTTCATTAGCAGCCAAGCATGATTGTATGCTTTTATGATACACCATCAAAGTCTCCGAGCACAAGGGAATTTGTTAGCCACCAGGAAAAAAAAAAAAAAAGGTAATTTAGTCATTTCTATTAAATCCCCCCACCCCCACCACACATTCACCACTCACTTTCGAAGTGAAAGAGTATCAACCGAAACCGAGCTTCAAAATGTTAAAAACCACCAGAAATGGGTCTCGGTTGTTATCCTTGTACACAACTTCCTTTCAAAGGCTGAAAGGTCGGTACTTCAGCATTTGTGCTACTATTGTAACCATGTTCCTACCAACCAACTTCCTGGGTTGTTGACCCCCCCTGAAAAATTTAATATTAAACATTAGCTTTGCCAGGAAATTTGGGGGCACTTGCATCAAAACAAAGTAAGACTTACCAGATTTCCCTCAAGGCGTCGTCAAAGAAAATTTCTTTGATCACTACACCATCAACTGTTCCAAAGTTACCCACACTAACAGCACCAGCCAGATGTTGAAGATGGGTTTTTTTTCACTTTTTTTTCAAAAACCCCCCTCTGTGAAAAGTCTTCGGGCTGAAATATGGCTTTCAATTACTTAATATGGCCCCATCCTAGCTTCATGCATCCTAACTAGGAGGTGACCAAGTTTTGCCAGCACTTGATAGGAAGTATTAAATACCAATAAACAAGTTGAAGCAAGTGCTTTTAGGCCTTACTGAAGAGTAAGGCTCTTGTACAGCCTCCTTGACAAGTAGATCTATTAATGCAATAGGAATTAGGACTAAATATAGGAAGCCTTAACAGCCATAAATGTTAGGGTTATTTGTGGGGTTATTGACATGTCTCCACAACATCATTTAGCATTTTGGCAAGCTCAAGCTAAAATTGTATCATTTTAAGCCTACTTGCCTCTCACGGTTCAGTTGAATTAGAGAGTGACGACACATCAAAGTTTACACCACCAATGGTTATTTGGCCAGCTCCATCAGGTCACCATTACATCTGCTGACGTCATTGACCAGTCTTGAGAATGTTCTGTGCAGAGCACTTTGAGTTACTACATCATTGCAAACTTGCAAGGTCATGAACACTGACTAGTTCTGCCGTCACATATCACGACAATCCTGGATGGGACAAAGACCATAGGATATAGAAAGAGAAAAAAATTTCCATTAAAAGCCTGGTTTTTTAAATACAAAAGGTACTACCCATATCCGAACCAAGGTCTTGGAGAGACAATGGTGTGGTCAGGAATTCCAAGAGTACGTAGTCATACCTTTCCAACTCCGTTAATGTAGACGAAACAGCAAAGCACCAGCAATCTGTAAAAGCAAGCAATACGATTGTCACGAGGGATCAACAAGTTTTACACAGGGTTGCAGCTTATAAGGGGTTAGGGTTCTTACCTAGGAAACAGGGTTTTTCAAAGGTCAGAGCCGTATTCAATGCTGTGGCAGTGAGGGGAATGCTGTATCCTCGATCTTGCCAATACTAACACAATGGATTTATCACTAGTAACATCTCAGTTCTTTATCGAAGATCACCGAGCCGTTCACGCTCTTCCAGCTGGGGGGGGGGGGGAAGAGGTTAAGCTTTTGTGCTGCCAGCCAAAAATACATAAAATACCGAATTTTGATGCACACCTACACACCATTAAGATCCTCAAGAACGTTCATGAAGTCCTGTGTAGGTAATCAAGTCATAACCAGCCACTAGCGTGCCACAGTAGAGTCCTTCTTAGTGTTGAGACTGGTGAAAGCTCTTTGACAGGGTTGCATTCTTTGTTAAGACAGAGGACTTCAAGTACCTCCCACTTGCTGGAAGAAAAATAGGCCAGTAAATAGAGGCACCATGTTGAGCATACACATTCCTTTAGTGGCCAATGTACAGATGTACAGAATTTGTGTACCCCCCCTTATTTGGGGGGGGGGGGGGGGGGGCCCCCTTTTCACCATCGTTTATAGGGCATTTGTTACTTGAATAATCTGAGCCGAGATAGAGTCCGAAAGTGGTGGCGAAACAGAGACCAGTCACCGGTTCATCCTTTCAGGATACCTCATCTCGGTACTAGACCCTAGAACACATTCAAGATTGTCAAACCAAACTCCATTAACTGCCTCCAGAGCTGCCCCCAACACTATGGAGTCCTGAAACAAGGGGGACAAGTTTCTGGTCAATGCCCCCATCCAATTTGAAGTTTTTTTTTTTTTTTCTTTTTTTTTTTTTACTCATTTGACAACATACCAGTAAACAACTTGGGTGTTTGTTGTTGTGTGGAGGAGTGCACGGGCCCTTACCACTACGGGTTATTAAGGGGCCGTCTGCTTCCACAGTATCTATGTTGGCGCTAGTAAGATCATCACCTCTTCCAGCAGTGCATGAGGGTAACAAGAGTTAAAAATTGTTGTTAACAGTCGATGTCACTTAATAAGAGCCCAAAACCCAATGACCCTTCACCTTCAAAAGTATCGGTGGTTCCATCACCAATGAGAGATGCTACAAAATCATCGAAGTTTTGCCATTGACCATTGGTAGTACTTATTAGTGTACTATCAGCACCATCTACCGTTACCAGTCCAGTTACAGGTTTGTCACCATAGGTAGGAGAAGAGTAGAATCGTCACATAACCAATGCATCGACTGAAAGAAAGCAGAATTCAGGCACGTTTTCAAAATTTCTACCCAAAGTAATTCTAGGATCCAACAATATTAAAGTAATAATTATAAAAATGATTTTAACAATAATACAATTTCTTCCCTTGTACAGAGACTTTGCAGGTTATCAACCAGAACCTTGTAGAAAAGCAAACATCTGCAGTTATGGTGTGGTCCTGAGCGGAGGGTTTACCAAGTCATTCCCCATGGGGAATAACAGCCGTATTATCAGCCTTGGACGTTTGTCTTACAATTGCAGGAGAACCTCCTGCAACTGTACTTCAGCAAAGGTTAGGTTGAGCTCACATTTGTTGGTTGGTCAATAGGGCAACACCGTCATAAGGGTACAACACCATTGACCTGACAAGAGCATCATTTATTAATTACAGTTAGTCTTATCCCATTTATTTGGTCTCACTTTTGGTAAGTATGCTTACATGTCTGCCGTTAGAGAGTCAAGTGTACTGGCCAACACATCCTGGTGTACTGGGCATGTAGTAACCAGGGTGAGCAAAGTGAAGACATCTGACAAGAAAAGAGAAGTCAGGATGCAGACCACTGCATAGTTAAAATTTGCACCTATCATGTTTTCCATAACACTGCTTACACAAGTTCTGGTTGTTAATGGATCTGGATTGGAGACGGTGTGGCAACTCCTGCAAGCGAACTTCGAGAGCCTTTCCGCGTCATCAAATTAGCGTCCTTGTGTCTGCATGGAACTTGTAGTACATGCCATGGATTCAGATTGACAGAGGATCTGTCAATAGATGTATCAATAGCATACTCAACATCCTCGAAAGTGAAGTACTTGCCCATTTTAGGTACAAAAACCTACTGGAACCCCCACGTTTTACAGCCTTTCTACACAGTTGCTTACATCTTTCACTTCCGAAACGCCGAGGCTGCAGGAAGAGTCAGGCTGCCATCGATGTGTACAAGGTGGTTTCGTGAAAAGTATGCTTTCCGGTGGTTTTGGGGGCCTGTTGTACATCCAGAACAAGTTTGTGGACAACCCATCATTGGCATTTAGTCTTGTATGCTGAAGCACCATTCAGCAGTAGCATTGGGTAGGTTGTAGGGAAGCTTCATTAGCATAACAATCCAATTATGGGGAAAATGGATTTTAGAGTTCTTGTTAGCCATGTGCTTACAAGACTAATACTTACCCCAAGGGGATTCTGGTATGTAAACTCTAGGTAGAAGAAGCTGGCGTGGATTAGCCTGGGCTTGTCGAAACATCATGAAGAGTGCCTTATTTAAGGTGTTTGGCAGGTTGCCAATCCATGCCCATCTACTCCCGGTAGAAAGAAATTTGGGATTCTAAGTCTGCTTACCCAGTACAAAGTTAACCGGTACACTTGCTAGATTAACTTACTGGAGCCGACAAGGGTATATTTAGCCTTGACGAAGCGCACCCATTGTATTGGTAGAAGCTACCACTCGATGCGCTATTCAAAACACCCGGCAGCCACTTCACCATGCTCTCCCTGGAGAAAGGGACTTAATTCTCATGCTGCTTAAGCAAATGACTTTCCTCAAATGTAGGAATGCCCATGGGTGGCAGCAGAGCTTCCAAGCCTCCTTACCTCTGTAAGTTATACACTGGTATGCACCTTGGGTTGAGGAATGCACGGAAAGGCAAGAATTTCCGCTGGCTTCATCAGACCTATAGATGACCGAGTCTATGTTGTAGTTTTTCCTGCCACCTGGAAAACCACAAGTGGGTTAGAAGGCTTGTTTGCAGTGGTCACAACGTGTTATTGTAAAGCTCTCTTATCCTTACTTGCATCAAGGCCTATATTCATTAAGCAACTGCTAAGAAGGCTCCGATTTCTTTCCATTGAAAGTGGGAAAGCAGGCCCCAGTCCCATAGCAGCACTGGCGCCGATGGCGTTGGAAAGGCACATTCGTGCATAATGGACGTCGTCGATGAAGATCCACTGTCTATCTCCACATTGCAAGCCAATGGTCAAGATACAGCCAGAAGTGGTTCTATTGCTCAAATCCTTGTTAAAACCAAGCATCCCCCCCCCCCACACACAAATACAAGAACGTACTTTTATCCATCATAATGGTTTGGCCACTGCTACAAACTGCTAGTCTGATCTTGAAGGCCTCTAGGTACGCGCACTCTTTGTAAAGAAATCGCTAGTGTATAGCTTGTCGTAGTTAGTGTTAAGTGCCTTTCAGAAGTACAGCCAGTCTGTAAGAAGAGCAAGCAATGATGTACACTTAAGTTTTTGAGCTAGAAATATTAAGCTCATTAAAACTAGAAAAATTAAGATTTCCTACTTCAAGTTGGTAGACTTCACTGATGCATATTCGACAGTATTTATTTTGTATTGAAAACGAATCGCGAAAGCAATAAAATACGCCATCGTTAGTTTCCCTGTAAAAAAAAAAAAAAGTGAAAATAAATTATTTTAGTATTCACCTGCCTACCACTGAAGGTTATAATTACCAGTACTTAACATGTAGATACATCTTTAGCGCTCGTGTGGTAAGGTTCTAACAGTTTAACCTTAAGCCTGTTACTCAAGTTATAGTATAAGCCACCGCCTGACCCACCTGAAAATTAATACAAGTACTCAGTAACGTATTTACACCGACATATTTGTACACTTAAGCGAATAGAGTTAAGTCTTACCTTATCTCATCATCAAGACTTATCTGCACAAACCATTTCGATAAAACTTGGCGTTTCATTACTGGCACGCACTTTGAAAAGCGCTTTTACTTGTTATCGTAGTTTGCTCAAATGTGTCAGTACTCTGAAGAAGAAAAATCCAGGGTTTTGAAAGAAGATCGATTCGAAGAACGCAAGACTTCTTTAAAAAAGAAAAAAAGAAGAAGCTTTAATTACCACATTAAGGTAATAAACGGCGATTCCTGTACCGTATGTAGCTACCCAGAACAAACTAGTTCGTGTTCGAAATACTCGTCATGGAGTTGATACCAGGAAGGAGCACTAAAAGAAGTTAGGTCTGAGGAAAGAACGTTGGTATTAAGGGTCAGTAAGTAACCATAACCGAGGAAAGAAAGAAGTGTCAAAACTTTAGCGTTATAAATCTTGAATTCATGCCAAGCTCACTTTTAAATTAAAATTTAGCCAACATCTTCCCGCAACTTGAAAGGGTTTTTTTCCCACCTTCATAATCTGTGGTGATTCCA
>NW_023658320.1:0-10000 GCF_015228065.2 Penaeus monodon
ATGATGTATAATATATTACACATAGTGTGTGTGTGTGTGTGTGTTTTCTCATAAAATTTTATTTATATAATTTTAAAATTTATATATATATATATATAATTATAAAAATATATATATATATATATATATATATACACCTATTGTATGCTGTGTAGTTGTAGTGTGTGTTAAATATAAATTTTAAAATTTTTAAATTTTTATATATATATTTATATAATATAAATAATATTTTTATATATATAAAATTTTTATAATATAAGTAAAACCAACACATAAACACACACACCCCAAACATATATAATCTCATCATCATAAGGGGCCCAACGCCGACAGGAGCGCATGGCCGCTCCCCCCCTTTTCGCCCAGCCACAAGGATCCTCAGGCGAGTCTCAAGGCGGGCCCTAGGGCCCCATCTCTAATTTCCATGAAAACAGGTCTCCCGAATGCCCAAGTCTTGATCTCCGGGGTCGTCCCACAGCCCCTCCCCCCAGGTTTGGGAGGGTCGCCAAAAGGAAAAACGATTTTGGTGCCATATAGCCTGAGTTGGCGATCCCGGATTATGCAATAAAGGTCCCATGCTAGTCTACGGGGTAACCCGCAGTTGGGACACGGCCCTCCCAACTGTACCCATACCGGTGAGGGTTTTTGTTACAAAAGGCTCAGACGAAAACCCAAGAACGGATAGGCCAGGTTTCGCTTCCATAGAGCAAAACTGGCAGTATCAAGGCCTTCAAGACCGCGCTTGGTCCTTCTGCATAGGAGACATCCCCAAAAAACACTCTTCTGTTTGATTTCAGGCCCCTGTTGCCAGACCAACCCGTTATGATTTCTTGGTTGACACCCAGAGTTTGGGGACTACGTACCAAGGTATTAAAACTCTCTGTAACTTCAGCGCCGGGCCCGAAAGCAGGGCCCGACTGAATGGGTTTAAAAACAGCCCCCCAAAATTTCCCTGAATCTTATAGGTCCAGAGACTTTGGATAGGAAAGGGCTCAGATAGGATAGCAAATCGTCGGGAAAGTCAAGGTCTGAGAACCCTTTATATTGCCTATGTTTTCTCCCCATGACTTTAGCTAGTAGCTCTGCCCATTATCCGTCCATAAAGGTGTTTTAGCCCCCGGGCTAGAACGTGGGAAGTGTCGGCTCTATCGAGGGGGCGGCGGGTTTGCGCCCGCCCGGGGGCGAGAAGTTTCAATTGTCGCCCCGGGGGTTCGCTGTGGGTTGGGGCACCCCGGGGGAAGGACTAGGCAGGCGAGTCAGCACAGGACCCCGTGAGCGAGTCGGCATTTGTCGACACACAGGCCCGGGCCCCCCTGGCAAGCCCCCGGGGGAGGGAAGCTTTGATCGACTTTTAAAAGGGGGAAAAGGTGGGGCCCGGAACAGCCGGGGCCCCCCCGAATAAAGGGAAAAAGTCGCAGACCCAACAACACATTTTAAAAAAATTTTAAAATAAATAAGATTAAGAGAAAAAAGGATAAAAAAAAAAAATGTGAAAAAAGAATAAATATAATATAAGAATAAATAAAAATTTTGATAAAAAGAGATAGAGAGGGAGAGTTTAATATAAGAATAAAAAGATATGAAAATTAAAAGAATAAAAGAAGAAATATATATAAAAAAAGAATAATAAAAAAATTTAAGATATAATAAATATTATATATATTAATTTAATATTTTTCAAAATTATATGTAAATTTTTAAAAATATATAAAATTTTATATATATAGTTTTCATATATATAAAAAGGATATATATTTTAGTTTATTAGATATTATATAATATTTATTTATATTATGTTTCTATTATATCTAATAATAAAATATATAATAAAAATCCCCCAAAAAAATATTATTATAAATATATAATAATTTTATATATATAATAAAATTTTATATATAATTATATAAAGATATATATTATATAAAATTAATAATAATAATTAGAAATATATAAATGAAATATAAGGTATTAAATATATATATTAATATATATATATTGATTCTATATAATATTATATATATAATTAATAAAAAAGTTACAAAATAATTAATTTTAAAATAAAATATATATATAATATAAATATAAAAAAATAATAAGAATTAAAAAATTTTTAAATAGTTTATATAAGAAAAATTTTATAATAAAGTTCTAAAGTAAAAATTTAATTATATAAAAAATATATTTTTAATAAATAATAATATAGATATAAATAAAAAAGAAATAAATATATAAAATTATATATTATATTTTAATTACTTTTAAAAATTTTTATTAATAATTTTATAATATTATATAATAAAATTAGATATATATAAATTTTATTATATTATATATATATATATATATATATATTTTATATAATATAGATATTGTAGATATTTATTTTTATGTTGTAAAAAAGTTATATATATATATATAATATATATATTTTATATATATATTATATATAAAATTTTATAAAAGATAATTAATTTTATTTAATATAATATATAAATTTAATGGGAAAAATTCACAACCCCACACATTTTCACAAATTTAGTATTAATATATATTATAGTATTAATAATAGATATATATATAAGATAGTTTTATATATATATATATATAAATTATAAAATTTTAAAATAAAAAAATATATATAAAAATATAAATATATCTATAATATAAATATATATAATAAAAAAAATATATATGAATTTTATATATATATTTTAAATAATATAGGTATATATATATATTTTTAATATATATTTTATATATAATATTTAAATATATATATATTAAAATATACTATGTATTTTGGAAAAAAAAAAATATTTTAAAATTTTTTTAAATAAGGAATTTTAATAATAAAAAAAAAAGAAAAAAGATTTAAGATATATAAATAAATAATACTAAAAAAAAATATAAGAATATATAGATAAAAATCCAATAAAATAGAAAAAAATTTTATTAATAATTATATAAAATAAAGAGAGAAGAAAGAAAGGGGAAATTAACAAAAAAAATCTAAATTTTCTATTAATATATAAAGATAAAAATAAATAAATAGAAAATTTTATAAGAAAAATTTATAGGTTAATTTTAAATAATATAATATAAAATATTATATATATTTTATAATAAAATTATATAATAGAATAAATATATTATATAATTTATCTATTTTTAATATATAGATATATATAAAAATATATTATAAAAATAGGTATATATATATATATAATATATATATATATAAATAGGTTTAATTAAATAAATATTTTATAATATGTATAATATATTAAATTGATAAAAAATTATTTTATATTATATATATAGATATATTATAATATATATATTAAATATTTTTATTTTATTTATATTTTATTACAATTTTTAAAAATTTTTATATAATATTTTAAAAATATTTTAAATATTTTTAGTAATATATAAGAGATATATATATATAAAAATATATTATAAAAGGGTAATAGTTTAAAATTATTATCGATTATTTATTATTATCATTTATTATATTATATAATATAAAATATTATAAAATATATATATAAAAGATAAAAAATAAAAAAAAGAAAATTTTTAAAAATTAAAAGGTAAAGGGAAGTAAGAATAAGAAAATAATAAGATTTTATTTATATATAAAATAAAAAATATTTTTAAATATATATAAGATATAAAATAAAATATGGGGGGTTTTTTTAAAATAAAATTTTAAAAAAGGTGTGGGGGGGGGGGGGGGGGGGGGGGTGGGGGTTGGGGGGGGGTATAAAGGGCAAATAAAATTTTAAATAAATATATAAAATAATTTATATATATTATAATAAATTATTATTTTATATGGTTGTTTATTTAATACTTTATTCAAATTAATTTATAAAATTTAAAATATAGATATATTAAGATATATTATATTTTATAATATATATATATATAATATATAATTATTTTATATTTTATAATATATTTATATATAGGGTGTGTGTGGGTGGGGTGTTGTGTGGGTGTGTGGGGGTTTGTGTGTGTGTTGTGTGTGTTTTGTTTTTCTTATATATTTAATAAAATATATATAAAAAATTTTATAAAATATATATATTATATATAAAAATTTATTTTTTAAAAAACAAACTATAATTTTTTATTTTATTTTTAATAAAAATAAAATAAAAAATAAAAATTTATATAAAATATATATATATATATTTTGTTTGTTTTGGTGTGTGGGGGGTTTTGTGGGGGTGTGGGGTGGGGTTGGGGGGTGGGGGGTGTGGTGGTTTTTTGGTTTTTAAAATAAAAATATATAAAAATAAATATATATAATTATATATATATTAAAAAAATTAAAAAAAATATAGAAAAAAATATATATAAATATATATTTTTAAAAATCGGTTTTTTTTTGTTTTTGGGGGGTTCCTTTAAATAAAAATAATAATATAGAAAAGATATATATAATAATATATTAAAGGGGAAAATATATATGAAAACATAAAATTTTAATTAAAAACATAATAAAATATTTAATAAAAAGATTATAAATTTTATATAAAATATATAATATAAAAATTTTTAATATATATTAATTAAATAATAAAAACTATATTAATATTATAAGATTTTCATATTTATATATATAAATATAGATAAAAAATTAAACCATAAAAATTATAATATAAAAATATAATATTAATATTTTTTTTAATATATATATATAATATGTAAAAACCCCAATTAATAATTAAAATTAAAATATAAAGGGATAAAATTTTTGATATATATAGTAGATAAAGGGGAAAAGGGGAAATAATAAATATTAAATAGAAAAAAATAAACAGATAAAAAGGGGAAGGGAAAATTTTATAAAAAATCCCAACAAATGGAATAAAAAATTAAATAAAAGGAAATAATAGAGATATATAAAAGGGGAAAAAAAAAAAAAAAAGAAAAAAAAAAGATATAAAGGGGAATAAATAGAGGAAAAAGGGGAATTAGGTAATAAGGAGAAGGGGGGGGAAAAGATAAATAAATTTTAAAAAAAAAAGAAATAAATAGGGAGGGGAATAAAAGGGGGGGGAAAAAAAAAAAATAAAAAAAAGAAATATAAAAAAAAAAAAAAAATAAAAGCGGATAAATTAGGAAAAGGGGAAAATAGGGGTAAAGAATTAGTATAGAAGAGAGAAGAATAAAATATATAAAAATATAAAATAAAGATAAAAATAAAGGATATATATAATAATAATAAATAAATATATAATCAGGGAAATGGGGAAAAAAAATTCCCCTAAAAAATAAAAAAGAAAATGAAAAAAAAAAAAAAAAGAAAAATAATATAAAAAAAAAGGGGGGAAACCCCTAGCAACTATCAAAACTACACAAACACAAAAGAAAAAGGGTAAAGGGGGGGAAGGGGCATAAGAAAGGGGGTATATAAAAAATAAGAAAAGAAAATAAAGAAAAAAAAAAAAAAAAAAAAAATTTCCACACACACAAAAAACAAAAAAAAAGAAGAATAAAAAATAAAATATTTTATATAAAACTATATAAATATATATATAGGGGGGGGGTGTGGGGGGGGGGGGGGGGTCTGTGGGGGGGGGGGGGTGGGGGGGGGGGGGGGGGTGGGGGGGGGTGTCTGTGTGGGGGGGCCTATTAGGCATTTTATAAATATAATATATGGGTTAAATAAATATATAAAATACATATATATATTAATAAAATTGAAACAAAATTAAATTTAATAATATATATAATATATAAAATAAAAAAATTTTAAGATATATAATAAATACAAGGGGATTAATATTTACAAAATATAGATATATAAAAAAAAGAAAATTTTAATAAAAATAAAATTTTATAACATAAAAATAAAAAAAAAAGATATAATATATATTAGAATAATATATATATAACACGAAGTAAAGGGGGTGTGTTTTTTTTGGGGGGGGTGGGTGTGTGGGGGGTGGGGGTGGGGTTGGGGGGGGTTGTGGGTGGGGGTTTTCCAAATATATAAAAAAAAAAAATTTTGAAAAAATATAATAAAGGATAAAAATTACAATAATGGGGGGGGTTGGGTGGGTGGGGGGGGGGGGGGGTGGGTGGGGGGATGTAGAAAATAAATTTTTAATATAAAATTAATTATAAGAGAAAAAGAATAAATAAATAAACGGGGAAGGATATATAAATTCATGGAAAGACAGGAATAGATAAAATTTAGATAGATATATATAAAATAAAATTATTTTTTTTAATATAAATAATATATAGGGGGTTATTATATATAATTATAAATATATTCATGTAAAACCCACTTTTAATTTTATATATATTATTTTATAATATAATATAAAAAAATATATATAATATATATATATATTAAATATATATATATAGATATATAAATTTTAGAAATATACAAAAACAAAATTTAGGAAACTTTAATATAGATTGGGGGCAGAAAGGGACGGGACTGTTTGAGAAAAAAAAATTTGTCTATTTTTCCTATCAAACTTTTCCAATCTACTATCTATATATCTATATCTGTCTATCTATTTCAAATTATTACCTATCATCAAATCTATCTATCTATCTTATCTAGCATTATCTTTTTCCCTATTATCTATTTCTATTATCTTTTAAACCCTTTTCTTTTCTATCTATCATTATCTATTCTCTCTCTCTTCTCTCTCTCTCCCCTCTTTTCTCTCTCTTTTTCCTCTCTCTCTCTTTTTCTCTCTCTCCCCCTCTCTTCTCTCTATATAAAATATATATATAAATAATATTATAATATAATATTAGTAAAAATTTTATATATTTTATTTTAAGCGTGTTGTGTGTGTGTGTGTGTGTTTTGGGTGTGTGTGTTTTGTGTGGGGTGTGTGTGTGTTTGTGTGTGTGTTTATATATTATATAATATATATATTATTTTATATAATAAATATAAAAATTTTAATATATATAATATATATTTTATTAATATATTAATAGTGATATATTTTAATATATAAATATATAAATAATATATATATATATATATCCACACAAAAAAACACCCCACACAAATAGTTTACGTACATAGATTGAGCTTTCTGTGTGTGGTTTGTTGTGGGGTTTGTGTGTGGTGTGGTTTGGTGTGTGTGGTTTGTGTGTGGTGGTTTTTGTGTGTGTTTTTTGTGTGGTGTGTGCATGTGGGGTGTGTGTTGTGTGCGTGTTGGGGTTGTTTTGGCTTTGGGGTGTGTGTGGTTTGGGTTGTGAAACATATATATAAAATTAATATTAAAATATAAAATATTAGTATATTAAAATTATATCCATTTTAAATTTATATAGTTTTATATTATATATATATAATTTTATAATAAATTTACAAAATATTAAAATATATAACATTTTACATATTTATACATATTTTATGCATAATACATTATTATGTTATATGCATATATTTCTTATTATTATATGTATATGATTTTGGTATATTATATATGTAAATATGAAATTTAGAGATTAATATATAAAATTTTATATAATAATATTAATAGAGATATAAATATTATATAATATATTATTTTAATATATATAATTTTATAGATATATTATAATAGATAAATTATAATAAATTAAGATATATATATATATTTTTAATAATAATATTATATGGGAAAAATATAATATATATATATCTATAAAATATATATTACATATACATATTTTATCCAAAATAGGGCATTATACATTTTAATGTAAAATATGCATATTTTATGTATATTTTGGAAATTATGAAATTAATATGTATAAAATTATGTTTATATATGTTATAATTTTAATATAAAATATATAAATATAATATATTTTGGTATTATAAAATATAATATAAAATAAAATTTTATATATAGTATTATATATATATATATAAAAATAATATTTTACACAACACCCACACCACCCCACACACACACGCCACCCCACCACAAACCCCACAAAACCACACAAAACAACATGAAACACACCCCACAAAAACACACACACAAACACACAAAACACAAAAAAAAACACACACACACAAACACACACAAACACAAAAAACACACACACAAACAAACACACAGAAACTTTCTAAATCTATGTACGTATTTGTGTGTGTGTGTGTTTGTGTGGGGTACAATTAATATTATATATATATTTTAATTTTATATATAATATATAAAATTATATAAAATTTTACATATGTATATATATAAATAATTAATAGATAAATTTTATATATATAGAAATATATATATAATATAATTTTATATATATAATATATTAAACACACACAAACACACCACCCCACACACACACACACCCCACACACACAAACACACACACACACACCCCCCCACGCGAAAATTTTATATATATTTTTATATTTTATTATATTTTATATATATATTTATAAAATTTAAAAATAAAAAAAATTTTAGGAAAAAATAAAAAGAGAAAAAAAAAATGAGAGGGGGGCGGAGAGGGGAAAAGAGAGGGGAAGGATGAGAGAAAAAGAGAAAAACGAGAAAAGGGGGAAAAAAATAAGAGGAAAAAGGGAGAGGAGGAGAGAGAGAGAAAAGAGAGAAGAAGAAAAAATTAGATAGATAGATAAGTTAGATGGGTAGAAAAAGATAGATAGATAAAAAATTTGGGGTAGATAGTAGATAGAAGATAGATAGATAGAAAGATAGATAGTAGGTAAAAGATAGATAGAAGATGGGCAGATATAGAATATAGATAGATAGATAGACGATAGATAGAAGATAGAAAAACTTATTTTCAACCCGGTCTGTTTACTCCCACATATTATAATATGTTCCTATGTGTTTTTTTGTATATATATTTTTAAAATTTTTTATATCTAATATATAATATTTTAAAACCCTATATATATTATAAAATATAAATATCTTATGATATATAGATATATATATATAAAAGGGGGTATTTTACAGAATATATATAAAATTAATATATATAAAATAAATATAAATATATATATAATATACATTTTATTATATATGATTGATTATATATTATATATATATAATAATAAAATAAATGTATATATACTTTGAAAAATTTTATATAGACATATATATATTAAATATATAAAATATATTTTATATAAAATATATAAATTATTATATATATATATATAATATATTTTATACATAAACCCCCCACACACACCCCACCCCACACACACCACACAACAATATGGTTGTATATTAATAAAATTTAATATTATATATATTATAGGATATATATATATATTTTATAATATAAAATATATATATAGCCCACCCCACACCCCCCACACACACCCCCACCCCCCCACACACACACACACACACACACACACACACACAACACACACACACACACAATATATCGCTTATATATATTATATATGAATAATAATATATTATATATATATATAAAATATATATATATATATGTATTTTTTAATATATATATATATAAATATAAAATATTTTAATATAATATATATATATAGTATATAAAAATACATATATAAAATTTTATATATATATATTATATTATATATTATATATAAAATATATATATATTTTATAAAATTAATATATATATATCTAAAAACCCCACAAACGGGGCCCACCCCACACCCACCACACACCCCACACCCACACACCACACAACACACCCCACACACGGGAAAACACACACACACAACCCACACACACAAAATATAGATATAATAAAAAAAATTATATATATAAATATTATATATATGATATATATTTTTAAAATAATATTTTAATATATAGTTTGGTGGTGGGGTAAATATTATATATTTTTAAAAATATATTAAAAATTATAAAATTAAAATTATATTATATATATATATTTATTTTATATATAAAAATTATATATATATAAAATATAAAAAATTATATTAATATATTTTGAAAAAATAAATAATTAAAAT
>NW_023658321.1:0-20000 GCF_015228065.2 Penaeus monodon
TTATTATTAATTTTAATTTTTAAATTTTTTTTATTTTTCATTATTATTATTATTTAATTATTATATTATTGCAAAAAAAAAATATTTTAAATGTAAAAATAACAAAATAAAAATAATGTATAATTTAAAAAACTAATTGTTATAATATTGTTATTAATAATATTGTTTTATTACATTTTTATTATTTTTTTCTGGTAGTAAATTTTAAAAATAATTATTTTAAACGTAATAATTTCGTAATAAGATATTAATTGAAATATGATTAAAAATATTTAGAAAGTTTTTATTTTTATTATTTTTGTTATTTTTATTTCTATTTTAGTTGTTATTATTAGATGTAAAATTATATATTTTAAAATGCTTAAAATTGCAAAAAAATTTTTAATTTCTATTATTTAAAAAATTTCATTAATGAATAAAAAGATATGAATTGATGATAAAGGATAAAAATTTAGATAAGAAATAATATGTAAAAATGATAAAATGGTAAAAACAGGAAATTTTGTCCAATAATAAAAAAAAAGGTAAAAAAAAAAATCCCCCAAAATCGAAAAGCGGCAAAAACAAGCGAAATAAAGCCTTAGGAGAGTAGACTCCAAAAAGACGTTTTTTTTTCCTCTTTGTGTTCTGGCAATTATTAGGGTAAAAAAATTAAAATTTCCAGAATTCTATTAAACAGACAAAAATGAGATAAATTGAGAAAAAAGAGAAATTTGGGTACTTTGATGATTTTTTATTATTATAAAATTTTAAATTTTTATACATTTTATTATATTTTATATTATTTTATTATTATTTATTTTATTATTATTATTTTTATTCATTATTATTATTACTTTAATTATTAGATTTTTGCCCCAAAAAAATATTATAAATGTAATAAAAACAATAAAAATAAAATAATTAATTAAAATAAAATTTAATTTTTTATAATAATTGAAAATTAATATTAATTATATTATTATTATCATTATTATAATTTTTTATTTTATTATTTTTATTAAAATATTATTTTAATATATTAATTATATATATTAAATTAAATTATTTAATAAATTTATTTTAAAAAAAATTTTTATTTAATTATAAAAAATATTTATAGTTTTTTATAATATAATGTAAAAATTTATTTATAACTCAAATTTTTGAATTTTTATAAATTATTCTAAAGGTAATTATAATTGAAAAATTTGATAAAGTATATTATAAAAAGAATAATATGATATTTAAATAATAATTAAAAGATTTTGTTTAAAATTATTGTTAAAAAATTGTGTTATTATAAAAAAAAATAAAGTTAAAAGAAAAAATCCCCCTAATAAAAAATTAGCATAATGGCTTTAGATAATTTTAAAATAGTAGTTTTTAATATTGATGATTTGAGAATTATAGGGGGAAAAATGAATAAATTACAGATTTATTAACAGGGCTTTTAAAATAAAAAAAGGGAAAGAAAAAAAAAAATGAAAAGGAAATATTAAATATTTATTATAATCAATTACATATTTTTTTTATTTATTTTTATTGATTTTAATTATTAATTATTATTTTATTATTAATTTAAATTTTTAATTATACATATTATATTAAAAGTTAATTTAAAGATTTGGAAAATTTATAATGTAAAAATTTTCATATAAAAATTAATAAGATTAATTATTTATATTATTATTTATTATATTGTTATTAATATTATTATTTTTATTATTAATATTATAATAGTATCTTATTTTATTACTTTAATTATTAGTATTATTGCTAAAAAAATATATTTTTAATAAAAATAAACCTGTTATAATAACAATAATAATAAATAGTAAGTATAAATTAATAATAATACTAAATTGTTATAATATTGTTATTAATATTATTATTGTTATTATTATCATTATTATTATTTTTTACTGTAGTATAACTTTAAAATAAATTATATAACAGTAATATTACAGTAATACCGATATTAATTAAAATAATGATATCAATTAATGATTTAGAAACGTTATTATTGTATTAGTATTGTTATTATATTATTATTGTAGTTGTTATTAGTATAAGATATAATTATATATTTAACTGCAATCATTGCAATAATAATGGATAATAATTGCACTAATGATGATGATAATTGCATATGATGATAATACTTGCAATAATGATGATAATGATGATGATAATTAATGATAATGATGAGATCCCGAAATATTAGCTGATATCATGATAATAATGATGATAATAAGAGGAATTGTGTCCATATATAATAAAAAAAAAGGTAAAATAAAAAAAAATCCCAAAACTCGAAAAAGCGGCGAAATCTAGCGAAATATAGCCTTTTGAGAGTAGACGCCAAAATGGACTTTTTTCATTCATTTGATGATTCTGACAATTATAGGGTAATAATGATAATAATTCCAGAATTCTATTAATCATGACATAATGATGATAAAAGTGAGAATAAAGGAATTTGGATAACTTGATGTTATTAATATTATTACTAATTATCCATTGTTAGCATCATTATTATTATTCTTATTATTATTATATTATTGTTATTATTAATTATTTTATCTATTATTATTACTTAATTATTTAGTATTATTGCCAAAAAATATATTATACTGTATAATAACAATAATAATAATATATAGTATATTATAATAATACTAATTGTTATAATTTGTTATTAATATTATTATTGGTTATTATTTATTATATATTATTTTTACTGGTATATAATTGTAAAAATATTATTATACATAATAATTACGTATAACGATATAATTGAAATATGATATAAATATGATTTATAGAAACTTTATTTTGTTATTATTCTTGTTTTATTCTATTATTATTGTAGTTGTTATTAGTATAAGTGTATGTAAAATTATATCTTTAACTGCAATAATTGCAATATAATGATATTAATTGCAATAATGATGATAATAATTGCAATAATGACGTGAATGATGATGATAATATGATAATGATGATAATGTGATGATAAAGATAATAATGAATGTAATCATGATAATAAGGATGAGCATAAGGAATTGTGTCCAATATATCATTTAAAAAACGGTAAAAGAAAAAAAATCCCAAAGTCAAAAGAGGACGGCAAATCTAGCGAAATTAGCCTTTTGAGAGTAGACTCCAAATGACGTTTTTTCCCATTCATTTGCTTATTCTGCAATTATTAGGTAATATGATATAATTACAGAACTCTATTAATTTATGACCAAATGATGATCAAAGTGGGAAATAAAGAGGAATTTGGATAACTTTGCATGATTATTATATTATTACTATTAGCTTTATCACATTATTATTATTATTATTTTATCATTATCACTTAATTATTATTATTATTATTATTATGATCATTATTATTATACTTTAATTATTAGTAGTATTGCCAAAAAATATATTATACTGTAATACTAACAATTAATAATAACAAGTATAATTATAATAATACTAATTGTTATAATCTTGTTATTATATTATTATTGTTATTATTATCATTATTTTATTTTTCTGGTAGTAAATTGTAAATAATTTATTATAACAGTAATTATTACAGTAATAACGATATTAATTGAACTAATGATAATACAATAATGATTATAGAAACGTTAATATTGTTATTATTAATTGTTATTATATTAATATTGTATTTGTTTATTATATAGAGTAAAATTATATATTATAACTGCATAATTGACAATAATAATGATAATAATTGGCAATAATGAGGAGAATGCAATAATAAAAAGGATGATGATAATTATGATAATGATGATGTGATACGATAATACTGATGATGATCAGATAATAATGATGATAATACCCAGGAATTGTTGTCCATATCTAACAGAAAAATAAGGTAAAGAAAAAAAATCCCAAAAGTCGAAAAAGCGGCAAAATCTAGCGAAATATGCCTTTTGAGAGTAGACTCCAAAATGACGTTTTTTCATTCATTGATTAATTCTGGCAATTATTGGGTAATAATGATTAAAAATTACCAGAATTCTATTATCATGTACAATATGAGATAACAGGAGAATAAAGAGATTTGGATAACATTTGGGATGATTACTAATATTATTACTATTATCATTCTTATCAATCATTATTATCATTATTATTATTATTATTATTTTAATCATTAGTCTCCTTATTATTATTTTATTACTTTAATTATTAGTATTATTGCCAACAAAATATATTATAACTGTAATAATAACATCATAATAATATAAGTATAATTCTAATAGTACTAATTGTACTAATATTGTTTATTAATATTATTATTGTTATTATTATCATTATTATTTATTTTTACTGTATATAAATTGGAAAGTAATTACTATAGCAGTAATAATTACAGTAAATAACGAATTAATTGGAAATATGATATAAATAATGATTATAGAAACGTATTATTGTTATCATTATTGTTATTACTATTATTATTGAGTTTGTTATTAGTATAGATGTAAAATTATAATATATACTGCAATAATTGCCAATAATAATGGATAATAATTGCATAATTATGATAATAATTGCAATAATGATGATAATAATTATGATAATGATGATAATGATGATGATAACGATAATAATGATGAAGAATCATGATAATACTGATGATAATTCGAGGATTGTGTACATCATATATTAAAAAAAGGTAAAGAAAAAATCCCAAAAGTCGAAAAAAGCGGCAAAACCTAGCGAAATATACCTTTTGAGAGTATCTCCAAAATGACGTTTTTCCATCATTTTGATGATTCTGCAATTATTAGGGTAATAATGATAATACTTACCAGAATTCTATTAATCTGACAATTGAATGATAAAATGAGAATAATAGAATTTTGGTAAATTTTGATGATTATTAATATATTACTATTATCATTATTATCATCATTATTATCATTATTATTTATTATTATTATTATTTAATTATTTTATATATATTATTATTATCATGTTATTATTATTCTTATTACTATTATGTCATTATTATTATTACTTTTAATTATTAGTATTATTGCCAAAAATATATTATAACTGTAATACGAAAAATTAATAATAATAATAAGTATGAAGTAGATACTACTAATTGTTATAATATTGTTATGTAATATTATTATTGTTAGTATTATCATTAGTATTAATTTTTACGGTAGTATAAATTGTAAAATAATTATATGAACCAGTATATTAACAGTAATACGATCTCAATTGAAGAATGTATATATAATGATTATAGAAACGTATTATTGTTATTATTATTGTGTATTACTATTATTATTGTAGTTTGTTATTTAGTATGATGTAAATTTATTTAATAAATGCCAATAATTGCAATAATAAGGATACTAATTGCATAAGGATGATAATTAATTGCAATAATGATGATAATGATGATGATACTGATGATAGTAAATATACATACATATATTCCTTCTTCTTTTAACGGGATTTTCATGTCTGGTAGCCGCCGTGGTCAGAGCATGATACTGATTGTAGTTTTTATGTTGTGATGCTCTTGTTGAGTACGGGGTAGGTCCCCTTCACGGAGAGTGCCGTTGTTTGTTACCTATTCGGTAATCTTGCCTCTCTATTTTTTCCGGGCTTGGACCAGCATGACTTGGTTGGATTGCCACCCAGTGGCTGAGGTAGGCAATTGAGGTGAAGTTCCTTGCCCAAGGGAATCAATGCCCGGCCGGTGACTCGAACCCTCGAACTCAGATTGCCGTCGTACAGTCTTGAGTCCGAGGCTCTAACCACTCGTCCACCGAGGCCTTGAGATCATTGTCTTTCCAATATTAAACTATATATATATATATATATATATACTATATCTATATATTCTTATATATATATATATTCTATTACACACACACACAAGCCACACAACACACACACACAACACACACACACACACACACCCATAGATTATATATGATTAATATCTATATCATATATATATCACACACACACACACTATACATATATATGTATTTATGTATATATGTATACATATATATATATATATATATATATCTCTCTATATTTATATATATATATATAATCTATATATATTTGAATACACATACACACACACACACCACACACCACACACACACACACACACACACACATATATATATATATATAGATATATTATATATATATATATATATATATAGTATATTATATTTATTTACTTATTTATATACCTATCTGCATATATATAAATATATATATTATATCACTTCCATATGCATCATATCATATACATATCTCTGTATATATACATATCTCATAGATAGATATCTCGCTATCAAATCCATCTAATAATACTTTAACTCTATATATCTCTATATCTGTATCTCTACTTATATCTGTATCTCTATCTCTATATATATATCATATACTCTCTTTCTATATAATTATATATATATATATATATATATATATCTATACTACTATCTATATTATATATATATATGTCTGTGTGTGTTTACGGGTGTGTATGTTTAATTGTGTGTGGTGTGGTGTGAGTAATGCTGAAGGGACACTGGTCTTCCTCTCACGTACGTACAATGAGGGTTTAAAACAGGAAGTAGGTTTAATTAAAACCGAACCGCATCGCTTTACGTAACCAATTATCGACACAGTGATAACGTAATCAATGACGTAACCGGCAAATCATTATCATAGTTAATGATTTTAGCCATGCAACCCAACCTACCTTACTGTCGTTCATGCCGCATCATAGCAGAAAGTAGGCATAATTAGTGATTGTCATATCCATGGAAATGATTTACTGACTCTAATGATATCTAAAAGGGTGGTCCCTCCCCTCCTCTCCAATACAGCTACTGGACAGAAACGCCTCACTTACGCATCACAACAGTTTAATGCCTCGGAAAGTGAGTAACGCAATCAATGACCGTACTAGATCATTATTTTTTTAATGAATTCAACACACACGAGTGATCACCTTCCTAATGAATGATGCAATCATAATCCAACCCATGCCAGGTGTCCCAGTTTGACGCACACAACCACCCCTTCCAGACCCTCCCACCCCCCACCCCTAATATTCATCATGTTTAAACTTGCTACCTGGATTTAGAATTGACCCTGTTTACATACGAATGTCTCCTCCTAATTACATAATCCATAAATGTCCTCTAATGATGTCTATACACACACCTAAAGGGTTTTCCTCTCACCCTCATCCCTCCCCTCCTCCTCTCCAAAACCACCCTCCTTCCCTTCCTAACCGCCCCTGCCCCCAGTCTCCATACCCAAAGCAATAATAGTAAGAAAAAGAAGCAAACAAACAATCACCATCCTACTTAAGGAGATATACAGTCGCTGCACTGAAGTGCGAGTGATCACCCCTCCTAATTGAATGATGCATCAGATCCAACCCAATGCCATGTGTCACAGATGGCCCACCTCCATCATCACCTTCCTCCCCTTCCACAAACCCGACCAGCAATATTCATCAATGTTAAACTTGCACCTGGATCGAGCAGTGACCCTGTTACTGCGAATGTTCATCCCTCCTAATTATCATAATCCATAACTGTCACTCTAATTATGTCTAATACACACACCTAAAGGGTCCTCTCACCCTCCCCTCCTCCTCTCCAAACAACCACCCCTTCCTACCGCCCCTGCCCCCTTCCTCCATCCCCAAAGCATAATTTCAGAAAAGAAGCAAACAACAATCCAATTCCTACTTAAGGAATATACAGTCCTGCACTAAAGTGGCGAGTGATCAACCCTCCTAATGAATTGATGCAATCATATCCACACCCAATGCCAGGTGTCACTCGATGAACACACCTCCCTCATCACGCCCTCCGCCCCTCCACACCCCGCCCCACGGCAATATTCATCGTGTTTGAACTTGTACCCGGATCGAGAATTGAACCCTGTTACAGACGAGTGACCAACCCCTCCTAATGAATGAACTGTCATAATCAATAACCCTACCGCCCTCCCCCCGCCCCCCCATCAGGTCGGTTACACAACAGTCCTCTATTGACCAACAATGATTATCATAATGATATTCGCCGTAACACATGGATAAGAATACATTAACTGAAAAGGTTATAAAACTCGTACAATATATATTTTATTTTTCTATTTCCATCCACACATATTTTGTGCGTCCAATCCGTATAATGGTGTAACGTGTGGAGGAGAGAACTCGTGCTTGCACATTGTCTCTAATGTCACACCACCCCTCCTCTCTCTCCAAGCATATTCTGTTTTTTTGCTAAGAGAATATTCACTGTTCTATTCTTTTGCTAACGATTTCTCACTATTGGTGAATGATGAGAATATATTGGATAGATCTCTTCACGTTGGCGCTCTTGGCTGTTTGATAGGGCACGTGTCCGGACCAGCTATGTAAGTGATAAGTTAGAGCTGTCTGGAAGATAATTCTTTTGGTCTCGATCGTATCCTCCTCTTAAATGACAGTCGGTCCCAGGCGGATTACGGCTTACCCGTTTCCTTTCTTTATTGCAGTGATATCTCCAGTGGCGAGGATTGTATTATTTGTAGTGTAGGTGGGGTTCTCCATTGAATATCTTCTTTTCTTCCTGGCGTGTGTCACTCACTTGTTCACTCACCAACACTAAACAGGCTTTAAATACCATTAGCGCAATATTTCCATGCTGGCAACTATTGATTTATTGTTGGCCGACGGGAGGTAGGCGGGTGGGAGCGGTAGGGGCCTCATCTTTTAACATGTTATACTAGCCGTTCTTTACATCCCAGAGACATCTTCATAATAAAAATATAGTTTTATTGAAAATGATCTTAAATTCTTGTACTTTATTATGACTCTCAAGCTTACACAAACACACGTCCTAAGAGAGGCGATAACACAAATACAAGGCTTAAAATTTTCTCTGTAAATGTACTGGTGATTACACTATTCATATGTTTGCAACCTTTCTGCTATAAACCTAAAAGTTTAATTACTTAGTTAGATTGAAAAGTCGCTGGTTTTATTCTATTTACGAGGCATTAATGGTTTTTTAAGTATCTAACACAATGGTCACAGATGGTTCCCCCTCGTATTTACGCCTGACACCTAAACACCACCTCTTCTTGCTCAGGGTAATGATGAAATAATCGCAAAGATATAAATCAGTATCTTTATTTTTTACAAATGCATACTATAACAAAGTGCAGACCTAATAAGAATAATTCAAAAGAAATTACTTAATTTCCGCAGAACGACTGATAAGCCTTGAGATCCTCCTCTCATATTTTAAACGTGTGTATACTAGCCTTTTCTACATCCCACAGACATCTTCATATAAAATATAGTTAGTTGAACAGGATCATGAATTTCTTGTTGTACTTTATTATGACTCTCAAGCTTCCACAAACATAACGCCTAAGAGGCGATAACACACATAACAGGCTTAAATTTTTCTGTGTACATGTAATGCGATAACCAATTGTTTCATACCTTTGCAGTTTCATACTTATAAACTAAAAGGTTAATTACCTAATAATTGAAATTATGCTGGTTTTATCTATTTAGAGAGCATTAATAGGGTTTTTCAAAGGTAATCACTACACCAGTCAACGACGGGTTTCCCCCTCATTATTTAGCCTGAACACCTAATTATCATACCAACTGGCATCACTACTTGCCCATATTATACTATTGTTTGAACTTGTTATTGCTTATACATGACCGTGTTTACAGACGAGTGATCACCCATCATAACCAGTAACAAATAACCGCACAAGGAAAGAACCCACCACAGGACGGATAGAAGTCGCCAGGTAATGAACGCAAATTCAAGGCGTTGAACCGAGAACAGGTGATCCTTCCTTTCCCTTCCTACCGCCCCTGTCACAGCATTCCTCCATAAACCCCATTACAAACCAATAATAGTAAAGAAAAGACGCAAACAAACAAATCACCATTCACAAGCCTGCTTAAGAGATATAATACAGCTCTGCACTGAAGTTGTTACAGGTGAGTGATCAACCTATAGCCTATAGCATGACACGATCACAATATATAGCCCGATGTACAGTTGTCGCTGACGACCCACTCCATCATCACTCCCAACTCCCCCCTCCCCCATTGCCTTTGTGCACTCATAATCTTTTATATGACTCCAATGCTACCAAACCACACGTCCTAAGAGGCGATAACACAAATTTTTCAAAAAATAGGGGCTTAAAGTTTTCTGTGATAATGTAAATGCTATAACCCACTATTTCATACTTTGTCCCTGTCATACTTTATAAAACTAACAGATTATTACCTATGACTGAAACCCTGGTCTGATTCTATTTAGAGAGCCTGATAGTGTTTTTTCAAGGGTATCTACACCAGGTCCAAAGACAGTTTCCGAGTTTCCCCCTCATATTACGCCTGAACACCTAATTATCTACCAACTAGCATCACACCACCTGTCCTACGTGTTGACTAGTTATGTTTTTTGCTAATTAACCTCAAGGGACCATGCGGTATTTTCCTAAAAATGTTCCTGGCCGCATTGTCTTGATGTTTTACAATCTACAATGCAACTTAGGAATATATTTAGTTTTCCCTTAAGACCCATTATGTATAATTAATGTTTGATCTTGTAACTACGCGACAAAGTGACCGTGTTCCAGGCGAAGTGATCACCCCTCATAACAATAACAAATAACCGCACAGGGGAAACCAACCGCAGGACGGATAGAACTCAGGCCAGGTAATGACCAAATTCAAGGTGTTGACCCGACAACATGTTCCTTCCTTCCCTTCCTACCGCCCCTGTTCAGCACATTCCTCCATACCCCATTACAAACCAATAATAGTAAGAAAAAGAAAGCAAAACAAAGACAAATCACCAGTCACGAAGTACCTGCTTAAGGAGATGAATACAGCCCGGCACTGAAGTTTACGGTGATTGATCACACCTATAGCTATTGAGGCGTGACACGATCCATATGCTAGCCCGATGTCAGGTTGTCGCTGACGACCCCACCTCCATCAATCCACTCCTACTCCCCCTCCCATAGCCTTTGTGCACTCATAAGCTTTTATTATGACTCTCAAGCTACAACAAACACACGTCTAAGAGGCGATAACACAAATAACAGGCTTAAAGTTTCTGTGTAAATGTTAAATGCGATAACCAATATTTCAACTTTGCACCTTTCATACTTATACAACGACAAGGGTTAATTCCCTAATAGATTGAAATGACGCTGGTTTATTCTATTTAGAGAGCATTTATAGGGTTTTCAGGTATCTCACCAGGCATAACAGTAAGAAAAAAGAAGAAGCAACAAACCAGTCACAGTCCTTGCTTAAGGAGATAAACCCAGCCCTTCACTGAAGTGTTACAGGTGAGTGATCACACCTATAGCTAATGAGCGTGACACGATCAATATGATAGCCCGATGCCAGGTGTCACTGATGACCCCACCTCCATCATCATCCCTCCATTTAGAGAGCATTAATAGGGTTTTCAGGGTATCTGCGCCAGGGCAAAGGTGGGTTTCCCCTTCATATCATATTTATGCCTGAACATCCTGATATCTACCACTCGCTCACACCCACCTGTCCCACGTGTTGACTCAGTTATATTTTTTGCTAATTAACCTCAGGGGACAATGCAGTATTTTTCTTAAAATGTCCTAGCCTCCTTTCGCGATGTTTGAACAATCTACATGCAACTTAAGGAAATATATTTACTTTTCCTTCAGGGCCCATATGTATAACTATATACAGACAGCGTATCCCTTCATAAGAGGTCGCCTAACAATACCTCCTCCGTTTTTATGATTATATCCAGAAAATACGAATCAACACGAGAAGGGTACTAGCTTTTCACAATTTCTCCCCCTCCTCGAACTTCATCTATAGCCTGGCTCGGAAGGACAATTCAGATCTGATAGAAATCTTATAAATCGAACGACCGCATTTGAGTCCTTACAGCCTTATTTTTATCAAAATTATTTCTCTAATGACAAATAATGCTTACCTATAGTATCCTATGTTTAATACTTTTTGTATAAAATTACCATATTACCTTGCTATAAAGTGGAAATAAATTAAATACTTTTTCCCTAAAACTGTTAACATGCTTTGTCTCAGAATATGTTCATTGATTAGTTAAAATTTTGCCGCGCCTACGAGCCAAAGACCCATTATCGGCGATTGCCATGTTGGGCTAAAATGTTTACTGAAATATCTAAAGATCTAATCAGGAAATAAAGTCTCTACATGTAAACATAATAAATAATAAATAATGTTATATGAAAATCAAAACATAAATATTGTGCTTTAAAAGTATAACAGTATAAAATTATATTTTGTTTAAATTATTAGCTTCCTTTCGGAAAACTTCCTTGCTCCTTCATGTATAAAGTTTTTTATAATTGTTCGTGTATTGGACCAGAGCCACAGACAAATTAGCCTACAGCAGGGATTTTGACCAACATGGTGTAATTTTGCCTTCAACAAATAACGAGGTTTTATTGATAAACAAATATAACCCGTTATCTAATGAATGCCCTACGGTCTCAACTTTACTTTGCCTGACGACATTATTGTTATCTAAATCTTGGGGTAGTTGTAATCTTGTCAACGCTAAACTACCTATCTCCATCGGGCTACCAGGGCCCCCCCCCCCCCCCCTCCCCCCCCCCTACGGGCGGTTTAACCGTCTTCAGAGCACGCTATATTAATGTAAACTGACCGCAGTTAGACAGGGGAATTGTACCCGCCTACTATCCGCGCATCCGCTACTGCACGCCCGGGCGAGTAAACGCTGCACAGAATGGAATCGACGGCGGCGGTGGAACCCGGCGGTGGTTTTGCGACAGAGGCGTCGTGGTTTTGCAAAACGGAGACAGCGATGGTTTTTGGCGGTCGGAGGTGCGACGTTTTTGCAGCGGGAAAGAGAAACGTATCAATGAAACTCGAATTGTACTTTTTTTTTTTTTGCACGGAAATATGCTGCTATTTGTTACTGGGCCTAATTATCATACTCTAAATATATGACCGTCGAGGAGGGCATTGATGACATAAAGGTGGTTATTTATACTGTTTGTATGGTTACAAGAACGAGATTTAGGGGTAAATGTAATTTTTCAGAAGGCTCATTTCTTTTTTTGTATAGTAAAAATATATTATTTATATTATATATATGACTGAATTTGGTGTGCAAGCAAGGTATATTGGTATAATTTTATGGAATTATCTGCATTGTAACAAAAGGCAATTTCAGAAATTCAGGTCATATAATTGACCAGATACGTTTTGTATTATATTCCTTAAAAACCCTCACTGAATGTTCATAGCAAAGTAGCGACGGCCTCCTTTGCTTGGTTTACTTTCCACCGTCCTACTGCCACAAAACCCCGACCGCTGCAAAACCATCGCCCGGGTCCGCCGCCCGGATCCGGCCACCAGGCCGCAAAAACCCGTCCGCCGGCCGCGGTGCAGCGTTTACCTTGCCCGGGCGTGCAGTAAGCGTTGGCGAAGGACGCGTATATATATATAATATATATAATAATATATATATATATATATATATATATATATATAATATATATATATATATATATATTATAACTATATCCACATATTATGGTGGGAAGAGAATGAGAGAGAGAGAGATTTGAGAAAGCGAGAGGAAAGGAGAGAACTAAAGGAGAGATAAAGATAGATAGAATAAGATAGTGAGAGGGAGATAAAGAGTGCAGTGATAGAGAGAGAGTGAGAGTAGTAGAGTGAGTGAGTGAGTGAGGAGAGAGAGAGAGAGGGAAAGTAGATAGAGAGACATAGATAGAGAGTGGAGTAGTAGAGTGAGTGCTGAGAGAGAGAGAAGCGAGAGAGAGAGAGAGAAGGGGAAAGAAAAAGGAAGGGAGTGGTTAGAATGAGAGTGGAGAAGAGAGAGAGAAGAGCAAGAAAGAGAAAGAGAGAGAGAGGTGCGAGGAGAGAGAGAGAGAGGGAGATAGATAGATAGAGAGAGACGAGAAAGAGAGAAAGTAAGTAGAGTAGAGATAAGTGAGAAGAGGGAAAGGGAGAAGAGGAAAGGAGAGTGACCTAGAGAGAGAGAGAGAGAGCAGTGAGATACAGGGTAAGAGTGACAGAGATGTCCGAGTGGTAGAGTGAGAGTAAGATTGTAGAGAGAAAGATAGAGTGAGATGATTAGAGAGAGAGATAAATGAAAGAGATAGATAGAGTGGGAGAGCAGATTGAAAGAGTGATGAGAGATTGAGAGCCAGATAGATAATGAAATTGAAAGGATGTTATGAGATAGAACGATTGAAGAGTACGTAGTTAAAGAGTGATGATAAAGGGAGGGGAATGTAGGTTAGACAGAGCAAAAGAGAAACGAAAATGAATAGATACATAAATTAATTTGATAAATAAGGTGAAAGAAATGCGGTGTTTAAAGCGAAATATGATTATTCTGTACAAGGGAACTTGCATTACGATGATGAATGTATGATGATTGAATGTGAAAGCGATAATCACAATAATTCATGACATTATTAAGCATCACTAAGGATAATTAGATTGATATTATTTATTGCATATTTGGCATCACGCTGATAATGTAGAAAATGATAATATTGATAATAAAACTTTTAAGACTATAACAATACTGATAACTTGATATTATATGATGATAATAGATAATTACAAGCGGGAGTAACAATAATAATGATATGCGAAATTACCGCAAGAACACAAAATGGGGCCCCCGCCCCCCCCCTCTCCAAGGGATGTTTCGGTCACCATTTTGCTTTCACGACACCGTCGACTTGTATTTTTTTTTTTCTTTTATGGTTTTATTAATTCACCTGAAATTGACAAGACATCGCCAGAATTAATTGACAAACGAGCTTACCAGGAAGGTAGAAGGAACTAATGGTCGACAGTCCTGAGATGAACAGATGATCTCTGAAGTGTGGTTTTAGAGCGAGATAATATGCCAGCGTGACTTGCATTTTTTTTTTCTTGCTGCGTACTTTCTCATTATGATTTGTTGCTGGCCTATCATATTATTGCCTTCATCATCATTATCATTTATCATCACTATTATCATAATCATCATCAAAATTTATCACAATCATCAGCATTATATCAACATCATTATCATTATCATAATTATCATTATCTTCATTATTATTCGTCATCACCATCAGAGAGAGAGAGAGCAGAGAGAGAGAGGAGAGGAGAGAGAGAGAGACTCAAGAGAGTGAGAGAGAGAGAGAGAGAGAAGAGAGAGAGAGTTAAGAGGAGAGAGAGAGAGAGACATAGAGAGAGAGAGAGAGTTAAGAGAGAGAGAGAGAGAGAGAGGGTTAAGAGTTAATATAAGAAGAGAGAGAGAGTTAGAAAATGGAATAAAGATGGAGGAAAGGGAAAGAGATGGAAGGGATGCGGGGAGAAAGAGACAGACAAGAGAGAGAGAGACAGAGAGAAAGAGATAGAGAGAGAGGTGAATTAGTTAATATGAGGATAGAGAGAGAGATTTAGAGCAAGTGGAAAGAAATAGGTAGAGGGGAAAAGGTGGAGGTGAGGGAAGGGTGAAAAGAGAGAGAGATTCGAGAGCAATCGGCCACAGACAAAGCCCACGTTGCCCCGAGTTTCATATCCCGAGCGGTCGACCCAGGTCCGGCCGGGCGGCGACAGACAGCCGTGGCGCCAAGAGGGCATTGCGAATTCAGAGACCTAAAGTACATCCGCCATTAGTTCATAGCGTTGCGCAGAGATTTTATAGCCTTTGTTTTTTTTTTTTGTTTTTTTTTTGACGAATGCTTTCATAAGTATGGTGGATTATGAATGCTGATGTTAAGGTGACAATGGTGATGATGATGGTGTGTAAGTGACAATGGTGATGATGATGATGATTATTGTAGATGATGAATACGTGATAGTGGATGATTAGAGGTGATGATGAAGTTGTGTAGAGTGCGACAAATGGGATGATGAATCATGGTGATGATGATGAATGATGATAGAGTGAGGTGATTAATTATGATAGGTGATGATTGATGGTGGTGGTAAGTGACTAGATGATGATGATTATGGTGTTACCATAATAAGCCGATAGTGATTATGGTGATGATGATTGAATAGAGTGAGTGAATGATTATGATGGTATGATGATGTGTGTGCTTTACCCTGATGATATTATGGTAATTACACACATACATATAGTATATACATATATGATATATATATGTATGATAGATATATATATAGTATATATTCCATAATATATGTACTATATATATATATCTATTATATATATATAATATTATATATATAGATGTTATATAGATACCAATATATATATATATATCTATATCTATATATATTATATATATATATGTGGGTGTGTGTGTGTGTGTGTGTGTGTGTGTGTGTGGGTGTGTGTGTGTGTGTAATATATCCTATATATATAATTATATATACTATTATATACTCTATATATATCTATATCTATGTGTGTGGTGGTGTGTGGTGTTATATATATAACAATATATAATACCACACACACACACACACCCACACCCCACACCATATATATGTAGGTGGGTTATATATATATATATATATATCTCTATCGTATCTATATACCACAAACACCACCTACGCACACACACAACCCCCCCCCCACCCACACACAGCCCCCAGTCAATGCAAAAACATACACCGCCCCCACACATAATATACTATAATCTACATATAGTTATATATACTATATCCACAGACCAACACACTACGGGCACACACAACCACACACATACGCACACACACACCAAGCGCCCCCCAAACACACCTACGCACCCGGGACACACCACACACCCACACCACCCCACACACACACACCACACCCACACCCCCCAACACCAACAAAACAATGCTCTATTTATAATATATCATTGTATATATATATATATATATATATATATAGTATATATATATATATATACATGTTATATCTAGTATTATAACTATATATATCTCATTATATATATATCTAATATAATATCTCTCTATATTATATATATATATATATAATCTATATATATAGATATATATATATTGTGTATATATATGTGTGTGCTTTTTTCGTGTGTGTGTAATGAGTGTGGTGTTTGTGTGTGTATATATATATATATATATATATATGTATATATATATAACTATATAATATATTTATATATATATTAATTTATTTATTCATTTATTTTTTATATATACATACAAACACACATATTTATATTTTTCTCTCTCTTTTTTCTCCTCTCTCTCATCTCTCTGCCTGTCTTTCTCACTCGCTCTCATCTCTCTCTCTCTCTGCCTGTCTGTTCCCTCTTCTCTCGTCTCTCTCTCGCTCAGTCTCTCTCTCTCTCTCTATATATTATATACTATATATACAGAATATATATATACCTATATATACATAGTTTATATGTATATTATATGTATACGTAATATAACCATAATTATAATATATATATATATATATATATATATATATATGTATATATATTATATATATTTAATATATATGGAATATTTACATTAACAACATATAATATATAATGGTATATATATATATCTACTATATATATATATATATCTATTATTATATATATATAGATATTACACAAAAACACACCCACATACAACAGATATATATATATGTATATATATAGAATATACATATGGTTACAAACCCCTATTGCAACAAGCTACACACACAAACACAATAACAAACAGATCACACCACACCAAACACACACACACACACGCACACACACACATACATATATATCTAATATATATTATATATATATATTATATATATATATATATATATATATATACTATACATTATATATAATTGTACTATTATATAAATATATATATATATCATCTATATATATATCTATATATATATTCATATCACTATATATATAATATGTACTATATCTATAATATGTATATATATAGACTATATATCTATATTATATATATTAATATTATATATATATATCATAATTATGGTTTTGTGTGTGTGTGTGGTTGGTGGTGTGTGTATATATGTGTATATCTAATATCTCTATATATATATCTATATATATTATATCTATATATATATATCTATATGTCTATATCTGTTGCATATTATTATATATCTATATATAATCTATATATATATCTCTTATATTATATATATCTGTTCATACTAATATATATCTATCTATCTATATATATATAATATATATATAATATCTATATATCATCATATATATATATACCCGTGTTTCTCTATCTATATATATCTATCTATATATAATCTATATATATCTTATATCTCTAGCTATATGATATATCTTGTGTATGGGTGCTTTTTTCGTGTGTGTGTGGTGTGTGTTTGTGTGTGGTGTATGCATGGTATGTAGATGTCATATATAATATCCATACCCTATTATATATATATGTATACATACTACATATAATATATATATATTATATATATATATTATATATATATATCTATATCATATATATATGTATATGTATTATTAATAGATATTATATATATATATATATATATATATATATATATTAATAATGAATATATACCTATATACTATATAATCTAATATATATATCATATATATATATATAAGATAGATAGATAGATAGACAGATATATAGATCTAATAGATATGTTGGTGTGGTGTTGGTCTGGTGTGTGTTAATTTATTTACTTTGTTAATCTATTTATACATACATACATATATATTTATATATTTCTCTCTCTCTTTCTCTCTCTCTCTCTCTCTCTCTCTCTCTCTCTCTCTCTCTCTCTCTCTCTCTCTTCGTCGGTCTCCCTCTCCTCGGGCTCCCCTCTCTCTCTCTGCTCTCTCTCTCTCTCTCTCTATATTATATATATATATTAGTATATATTATATATATATATATATCTATATACATATAATATACATATGTATAATATGTATATATTATTATTTATAAATATTATATATACATATATACATTATATACATATATATTCAGTATGTATATATATTATATAATATATATATATATATATATATATTATATATATATATATATATGATATACGATGGTCTCAAAACCCATATTTGCACAAGCCTACACACAAACAATCACACACCACAACACACACACACACACACACACACGCACACACACACATACATATAATATATACATACATATATATATCATATATCTATATATATATATTATATATATATAGAATATTATATGTAATATAATATAGTAGTATATATATATTATATATCTATATATACTATATATATGTTCTGCATATATATCAGGCTGTACATATGCATCTATATATGTCTATATATCTATCTATCTCATACCTATCGTCTACTATCTATATATATATCTACTATCTATCATGTCTATATATAGTATAATATATATATCATATTCTATATATATATATACTCTCTCTCTATATATATCATATCTACTCTGTGTGTGTGTGTGTGTGTGCTGTAATATATACCTGTATGCTCTATCTATATATATCTATCTATCTATATATATATATACTCTCTCTACTCTATGTGATCTTCTGTATGCATCTCATCTCTATTCTATCTCTCTCCGATTTCTCTACTATATATCTCTCTCTCTCTGTACACTATCCTACTCTCTCATCATCTACTCTATATCTACTCATATCATTATCTATATATATATATCTCCTCTCTCTGTGCGTGGTGTATATTCATACTCTATCTATAATCTATATATCTTATCTATCTATAGCGCTCTATCTTGTGTATGTGTGCTTTTTTCGTGTGTGTGTGTGTGTTTGTGTGTGTGTGTATGCATGTATGTATGTATATATAATATGCATAACATATTTATATATATATGAATA
>NW_023658322.1:0-24504 GCF_015228065.2 Penaeus monodon
ATAAAAAATAAAATAATAAAATTTTTAAAAATAATAATAATTAATTTTAAAAAAATAAAAAAATAATAATAATAAAATAATAATAATTTTAAAAATTTAAAAAATAATAATAATTTTAAATAATATTCAAATGTTATCAAAATTCTCTTTATTTTCACTTTTATCATCATTATTGTTATGATTAATACAATTCTGGTAATTATTATCATTATTTCACTAATAATTGCCGAAATCACCAAAGAAATCGAAAAAACGTCATTTTGGAGTATACTCTCAAAAGGCTATATTTCGCTAGATTTTGCCGCTTTTTCGACTTTTGGGAATTTTTTTCTTATACTTTTTTATATTAAAAATGGACACAATTCCTGTTAATATCATCATCATTACCATGATTATCATCATTATTATCGTTATCATCATCATTATCATCATTATCATCGTTATCATCATCATTATCATCATTATTGCAAATTATTATCATCATTATTGCAATTGCTATCATTTTTATTGCAATTATTGGAGTTATAGTATATATTTTTGCAATAAACTAATAACCACAACAATAATAATAGTAATAACAATAATAATAAGAATAATAACGGTTTTATAATTATTATTTATATCATTATCTTAATTAGTATCGTAATTACTGTAATTATTACTGTTATAATAATTATTTTTGCAATTATACTACCAGTACAAATAATAATAATGATGATAATACCAATAATAATACTAATAATAATATTATAACCACTAGCATTATTATTATTATACTTATACTTATTATTATTATTGTTATTATTACAGATATAATAGATTTTTGGCAATAATACTAATAATAAAGATAATAATAATAATAATAATAATAATAATAATAATAATAATAATAATAATAATAATAATAATAATAATAATAATAATAATAATAATAATAATTATTATTTTAATAATATTCAAATGTTATCAAAAATTTTCTTTATTCTCACTTTTTTCATCATTTTGTTATGATTAATACAATTCTGTTAATTATTATCATTATTACCCTAATAATTGCCGAAATCACACCCAAAAAATCGAAAAAACATCATTTGGAGTTTTTCTCTCAAAAGGCTATATTTCGCTAGATTTTTCCGCTTTTGACTTTTGGGAATGTTTTTCTTATACCTTTTTTCATATTATATATGGACACAATTCCTGTTATTATCATCATCATTCTCATCATTATCATCATTATCATCATCATTATCATCATTATTGCAATTATTATCATCATTATTGCAATTGTTATCATTATTATTGCAATTATTACTGTCATAATAATTATTTTTGCAATTATACTACCAGTTCAAATAATAATAATGATGATAATAACAATAATAATAATAATAATAATAATAATAATAATAATAATAATAATAATAATAATAATAATAATAATAATAATAATAATAATAATTTTAATAAAATTCAAATGTTATGAAAATTCTCTTTATTCTCACTTTTATCATCCTTATTGTTATGATTAATACAATTCTGGTAATTATTATCATTATTACCCTAATAATTGCCGAAATCACCGAAGAAATCGAAAAAACGTCATTTTGGAGAATACTCTCAAAAGGCTATATTTCGCTAGATTTTGCCGCTTTTTCGACTTTTTTGAATGTTTTTCTTATACCTTTTTTATATTAAATATGGACACAATTCCTGTTATTATCATCATCATTATCATGATTATCATCATTATTATCGTTATCATCATCATTATCATCATTATGATCATTATCATCATTATCATCATCATTATCATCATTATTGCAATTATTATCATCATTATTGCAATATTGGAGTTATAGTAATATTTTTGCAATAATCTAATAACCACAACAATAATAATAGTAATGACAATAATAATAACAATAATAACGATTTTATAAATATTATCTATATCATTATCTTAATTAGTATCGTTATTACTCTAATTTTTACTGTTATAATAATTATTTTTGCAATCATACTACCAGTACAAATAATAATAATGATGATAATAACAATAATAATACTAATAACAATATTATAACCACTAGCATTATTATTATTATACTTATACTTATTATTATTATTGTTATTATTACAGATATAATAGATTTTTTGGCAATAATACTAATAATTAAGATAATAGTAATAATAATAAAAAAAAAAAAAAAAAAAAAAAAAAATAATAATAATAATAATAATAATAATAATAATTTTAATAATATTCAAATGTTATCAAAATTCTCTTTATTCTCACTTTTATCATCATTATTGTTATGATTAATACAATTCTGGTAATTATTATCATTATTACCCTTATAATTGCCGAAATCACCAAAGAAATCGAAAAAACGTCATTTTGGAGTATACTCTCAAAAGGCTATATTTCGCTAGATTTTGCCGCTTTTTCGGGCTTTTGGGAATGTTTTTCTTTTTACCCTTTTTTTTATTCTATATGGACACAATTCCGTTATTATCATCATCATTATCATGATTATCATCATTATTATCGTTTATCATCATTATCATCATTATCATAAATTATCATCATCATTATCATCATTATTTCAATTGTTATCATTATTATTGCAATTATTGGAGTTGTAGTATATATTTTTGCAATAATACTAATAACCACAACAATAATAATAATAATAACATAAGAATAAAATAAGAATAATAACGATTTTATAATTATTATTTATATCATTATCTTAATTAGTATCGTTATTACTGTAATTATTACTGTTATAATAATTATTTTTGCAATTATACTACCAGAACAAATAATAATAATGATGATAATAGCAATAATAATACTAATAACAATATTATAACCACTAGCATTATTATCATATACTTATAAATTATTATTATTATTGTTATTATTACAGATATAATAGATTTTTTTGGCAATAATAATAATAATTAAGATAAAAGTAATAATAATAATAATAATAATAAAAATAATAATAATAATAAAAAATAAAAAATAATATAATAATAATAATAATAATAATAATAATAATTTTAATACTATTCAAATGTTATCAAAATTCTCTTTATTCTCACTTTTATCATCATTATTGTTATGATTAATACAATTCTAGTAATTATTATCATTATTACCCAAATAATTGCCGAAATCACCAAAGAAATCGAAAAAAAAAGTCATTTTGGAGATACTCTCAAAAGGGTATATTTCGCTAGATTTTGCCGCTTTTTCGACTTTTGGGAATGTTTTTCTTATACCTTTTTTATATCATATATGAACACAATTCCTGTTATTATCATCATCATCATTATCATGACTATCATCATTATTATCGTTATCATCATCATTATCATCAATATCATCATTATTATCATCATTATCATCATTATTGCAATTATTAATCATCATTATTGCAATTGCTATCATTATTATTGCAATTATTGGGGTTATAGTATATATTTTTCCAATATATAATAACCACAACAATAATAATAGTAATAATAATATAATAACAATAATAACATTTTATAATTATTATTATACATTATCTAATTAGTATCGTTATTACTGTAATTATTAAATGTTATATAATTAATTTTTGCAATTATACTACCAGTAAATAATATAATTGATGATAATAACAATTTATTACAATACAATATAACATAATAGACCTAATTATTATTATTAATCTATTACTATATTATTAAATTGTTATTATTAGAGATAATAATTTTTTGGCAATAATATATAATAAGATAATAAATAATATATAATAATAATAATAATAATAATAATAATATAATAATAATATATAATAATATAATAATATAAAAATAATAATTTTAATAATATTCAAATGTTATCAAAATTCTCTTTATTCTCACTTTATCATCATTACTTGTTATGATTAATCAATTCGGTAATTTTATCATTATTACCCTAATATTGCCGAAATCACCAAAGAAATCGAAAAAACGTCATTTGGAGTATACTCTGAAAAGGCTATATTCGCTAGATTTTGCCCCTTTTTCGACTTTTGGAATGTTTTTCTCATACTTTTTATTATTATATGGGCACAATTCCTCTTATTATCATTTACATTATCATGATTATCATCATTATTATCGTTATCATCATCATTATCATCATTATCATCATTATCATCATTATCATCATCATTATCATCATTATTGCAATTATTATCATAAATTATTGCAATTGTTATTATTATTATAGCAATTATTGAGTTATAGCATTATTTTTTGCAATAATACTATAACCACAAACAATAAAATAATAGTAATAACAATAATATCACAATAATAACGATTTTATCATATTATTTTCTAGTCATTATCTTATTAGTATCGTTATTACTGGTAATTATTACTGTTATAATATTATGTTTGCAATTATTACTACCAGTACAAATAATATAATGATGATATAACAATAATAATACTAATAACAATATTATAACCACTAGCATTATCATTATTATACTATACTTATTATTTATTTTGTTATTATTAGCGATATAATTATATTTTTTGGCAATAATACTATATTAAGATAATGTAATAATAATCACAAAAAAAACAAAAAAAATAAAATAATAATATATACTAATAACAATTTTAATAATATTCAATGATTAATCAAAATTCTCTTTATTCTCACTTTTATCATCTTATTGTTATTATTATAAATTCTGGTAATTATTATCATTATTACACTAATATTGCCAGAAATCACAACAAGAAATCCGAAAAACGTCATTTTGGAGTATACCCTCAAAAGGCTATATTCGCTAGATTTTGCCGCTTTTTCTCGCTTTTGGGAATATTTTTCTTATTACTTTTATATTATAAATGGACCAATTCCTGTTAATATCATCATCTTATCAATGGAATATCATCATTATTCTCGTTTATCATCATCATTATCATCATTAGCATCGTTATCATCATCATTATCAATCCTTATTGCACTTAAATTATCGCTTATTGCAATTGCTATAATTATATTGCAATTATTTGGTTATAGTATAATATTTTTTGCAATAAAACTATAACCACAACAATAATAATAGTAATACAAATATAATAACAATAATACGATTTTTATAATTATTATTTATCTCATTATCTTAATTAGTATCGTTATTACTGTAATTATTACTGTTATAATCATTATTATTGCAATTATACTACCGTACATATAATAATAATGAGATATACCATAATAATCTAATAAATAATATTATAACCACTAGCATTATTATTATTATACTTATCTTATTAATTATTATTGTTATTATTAACAGATATAATAGATTTTTGCAATATACTCTAATTAGATTAATAATATAATAATAATATAATATAATATATACTAATAAAATAATATAATACATTAAATAATAATAAATATTAAATACTAATAATAATAATAATAATAATAATAAATAGAGAATATATGATATATAAAATAATAATTTTAATAATATTCAAATGTTAATCAAAATTCGCCTTTATTCTCACTTTTATCATATTATTGTTATGATTAATCATTCTGGGTAATTATCAATAATTATTACCCTAACATTGCCGAGAATCACCAAAGAATTGAAAAAACGTCATTTTGGAGTAATAACTCTCAGAAGGCTATATTTCGCGAGAGTTTTTGCCTCTTTTTCGACTTTAATGGAATGTTTTTCTTATACCTTTTTTAATTATATTATGGACACAATTCCTGTTATATCATCCATCATTATCATGATTATCATCATTTATTATCGTTATCATCATCATTATCATCATTAATCATCTTATCATCATCATATCATCATTAGTGATATTGTTATTAATTATTTTGGCAATTTTGTAGTTGTAGTATAGAATTTTGCAATAATACTAATAAACCACAACAATAATAATAGTAATAACAATAATAATAAGAAATAATACGATTTTATAATAATTATTTAATTCATTATCTTAATTGTCTCGGTATACTTTAATTATTTACTGTTATAATAATTATTTTTGCAATTATAACACCCGTACAAATACTAATAATGATGATAATAAAATAATAAGCCAATAACAATATTATAACACTAGCATTATTATAGTATACTTATACTTATTATTATTATTGTTATTATTACAGATATATAGATTTTTTGGCAATAATACTAATAATAAGATAATAGTAATACAAAATAATAATACTAATAATAAGATAATATAATTAATAATAATAATAATAATAATAATATATAACATAGTAATACTAATAATAATATAATAACAATAATTTATAATAATAAATGTTACAAAATTCTCTTTAGAATTCTCACTTTTATCATCATTATTGTTATGATTAATAAATCTGTTAAATTATTATCGATTATTACCCTAATAATTTCCTAAATCACCAAAGAAATCGAAAAAACATCATTTTGAGTATACTCTCAAAGGCTATATTTCCTAGATTTTGCGAGCTTTTTCGACTTTTGGGATGTTTTCTTATACCTTTTGTCATATTATATATGGACCACAATTCCTGTATTAACATCATCATTATCATCATTATCATCATTATCATCCATTCTCCTCATCCTTATCAATCATTAATTGGCATTATTACGCATTATTGCAATTGTTAATCATTATTATTGCAATTATTTGAGTTTATCGAATATATTTTTTGCAATAATACTAACAACCACAACAATAATATAGTAATACAATAATAATAACAATAATAACGATTTTATAATTATTTATTTATACATTATCTTATTATAATCACGCTATTACTGTATTTATTACTGCATAATAATTATTTTTTTGCAATTATACTACTATTTCAAATAAATAATAATGATGATAATAACATGTAATACTAAATACAATATTATACACCACTAGCAATTATTATTATTATCTTATACTTAAGTATTATTATTGTTTATTATTTAACAGATATAAGAATTTTTTGGCAATAATAGTAATAATAATAATAATATAAATAATAATAATAATAATAATAATACTAATCATAATAATATAATAATAATAATAATAATAATAAAAATCTAATAATAATAATAAATATAATAATATAATAATAATATAATATAATAATAATAATAATTTTAATAAAATTCAATGTTAGGAAAATTCTCTTTATTCTCACTTTAATCATCATTATTGTTATGATTAATGACAATTTCTGGTAATTATTATCTATTACCCTAATAATGCCGAAATCATCCAAAGAAATCGAAAAACGTCAATTTGGAGTATATCTCAAAATGCTAATTTCGCTAGATTTTCCCGGCTTTTTCGACTTTTGGGAATGTTTTTTCTTATACCTTTTTTATATTATATATGACACAATTCCTGTTATTATCATCATCATTATCATGAATTATCAGTATTATTATCGTTATCATCATCATATCATCATTATCACATTATATCATCATTATCCTCATTATTGCATTTTATCACATTATTGCAATTGGTTATCATTATTATGCAATTTATTGGAGTTATATATATATTTTTTGGACAAAAAAAAATAATACTATAACCCCACAAGCAATAATAATAGTAATAACAATAATAAATAACAATATAACGATTTATACTATTATCTATATCATTATCTTAATTAGTATCGTTATTACTCTAATTATATACTACTGTTATCAATATTCTTTTTTGCAATCATACTACCAGTCAAATAATAATAATGATGATATAACAATAATAATAACTAAATACAATATTATCCACTGCATTATTATTATTATAACTATACTTATTAGTATTATTGTTTATATTACAGATATAATATATTTTTTGCAATAAATACTAATATTAAGATAATATAAAATAATAAAAATAAATAATATAATTACCGCGGAATATATAATATATAATAATATATAAAATTAATAATAATAATAATATAATCTAATATAATAATAACAATAATTTTAATAATATTCCAATGTTATCAAAGTGTCCTTTATTCTCACTTTAGCATCATTTTGTTACTGATTAATACAATTCTGTAATTATTTCATTATTCCTAATAATTGCGATCACCAAGAATCGACAAAAAACGTATTTTGGAGTAAAGACTCATCAAAAAAGGCTATAATGTCGCTAGATTCTGCCGCTTTTCCGACTTTTGGGAAGGTTTTTTCTTAATACCTTTTTTTTATATTAGATTGGACAACATCACAATTCCTGTTATTATCATCATCATTATCTGATTTATCATCATTATTATCGTATCGGATCATCAATTATCATCATTAGCATCATTATCATCATCATTATCATCATTATTGCAATTGTTATCATTATTATTACAATTATTGGAGTTGTAGTATATATTTTTGCAATAATACTAATAACCACACAATAATAATAATAATAACATAAGAATAAAATAAGAATAAAAGTTTTTTAAACGATTTTATAATTATTATTTATTCTTATCTTATTAGTATCGTTGTATGACTGTAATTATTACTGTTAGAATAATTATTTTTTGCCAATATACTACCAGAAACAATGTAATAATGATGATGATAACATTAATAATACCATACCAATATTTATAACCACTAGCATTTGATTATATACTTATACTTATTTTATTATTGTATTATTACAGATTAATAGATTTTTTGGCAATATACTAATATTAAGATATAGGAATAATAATAAAATAATTAATATAATAAAATAATAATATAAATAATAATATAATACTATAATAATAATCATAATAAAATATAATAATAATAATTTTAATAAGTTCAAATGTTATCTAAATTCTCTTTATTCTCACTTTTATCATCATTATTGTTATGATTAATAACAATTCTGTTATTTATGTATCATTATTACCCTAATAATTGCCGCAATCACCAAGAAATCGAAAAAAACGTTCTTTTGGAGTATACTCTCAAAGGCTATATTTTTGCTAGTTTTGCCGCTTTTTCGGACTTTTGGGAATGTTTTTCTTATACCTTTTTATATTATATAATGGACACAATTCTTCTTATTATCAATCATCATTATCATGATTATTATCATTATTATCGTTATCATCATCATCGTCACCATTATACATCATTATCATCATCAATTATCATCATTATTTGCAATTATTATCATCATTAATTGCGATTGTTATCATTATTTTGCAATTATTTGAGTTATAGATATATTTCTGCAATAATACTAATAAACCACAACAATAATAATTAGTAATAACAATAATACTAACAATAGTACGATTTTATAATTATTATTTATATCATTATCTAATTAGTACGTTATTACGGATTATTACTGTCCATAATCATTTATTTTTGCAATTATACTACAGTACAATAATATAATGAATGATAATACAATAATAATACTAATACCATATTTAACCACTAGCCTTATTTTATTATACTTATCTTATTATTCTTATTGTTATTATTAAGATCTAATATATTTTTTTGGCAATAATTAGTAATATATAATAATAATAATAATAATAATATAATAATAATAATAATAAATAATAATAATAATAATAATAATAATATAATAAAAAATAATAATAATAATACTAATAAATAAATTTTAACTAATAATTTCATATAGTCATGTTTGAAATTCTCTTTATTCTCACTTTTATCATCCTTATTGTTATGCTTTTAATACAATTCTGGTAATTATTATCATTATTACCCTAATAATTGGCCGAAATCACCAAAGAAAATCGAAAAACGTCCCATTTTGGTAGTATACTCTCCAAAAGGCTATATTTTCGCTAGATTTTGCCGCTTTTTCGACTTTTGGGAAATTGTTTTTTCTTTACCTTTTTTATATTATATTATGGACACAATTCTGTTTTATCATCATCATTATCATGATTTCATCATTATTATGTTATCATGCATCATTTATACTCATTATCATCATTATCATCATCATTATCATCATTATGCATTATTATCATCATTAATTGCAATTGTTATCACTATTATTGTATTTAATTGGGTTATATCATTTTATATGAATATTAGGGATCTATCCTATGTTTTTGGAAGATAAAACTTATTTTTGCATAAATACTAATAAACACAACAATATATCGTAAAACACTAATATACCAATAATAACGATTTTTAATATTATTTATATCATTATCTTAATTAGTATCGTTATTTCTGTAATTATACTGTTATATAATATTTTTGCAATCATACTACAGTACAAAATATAATAAGGAATGATAATAACAATAAAATACTAATAACAATATTATAACCACTAGCATTATTTTATTCATCCCTATACTTATTCTTTTTATTTGATATTATTACAGATATAATAGATTTTTTGGCAATAATACTAATAATTAAGATAATAGTATAATAATAATAATAATAATAATATATAATAATAATAATAATAATATATAATAATAATATAATAATAATAATAATAAAATAATAATAATTTTGATAATATTCAAATGGTTATCAAATTATCGTTTATTCTCACTTTTATCATCATTATTGTTTGATTAATACAATTCTGGTAATTAATTATCATTATTACCCCAATATTGCCCGAAATCACCAAAGAACTCGAAAAAACGTCATTTGGAGTTTACTCTCAAGGCTATAATTTCGCTATATTTTGCCGCTTTTTCGCTTATGGGAATGTTTTTTCTTATACTTTTTTTATATATATATTGGACACAATCCTGGTTATTATCATCTCATTATCAATGATTATCATCATTATTATCGTTATCATCATTCATTATCATCCGTATCATCATCATTATCATCATTATTGCAATTATTTACATCATTATTGCAATGATTATCATTATTAATTGCAATTATTGGAGTTAATAGTATATAGTTTGAAATAATAACTAATAACCACAACAATAATAATAGTAATACAATAATAATAACATAATAACGATTTTTTAATTTTATTTATATTTATCTTATTAGTAGCGTTATTCTGGTAATTATTACGGTGATAATAATTATTTTTGCAATTATAATACTACCAGTACAATAATAATAATGCTGATAATACAATAATAATACTAATAACAATATTTATAACCACTTACATTATTAATTATTATACTTATACTTATTATTATTATTGTTTATTATTTACAGATATAATGATTTTTTGGCAATTATACTAATAATTAAGATAATAGTAAGAATAATAATATAATAATATAATATATATATAATAATAATCATATTATAATAATAATAATAATAATAATATAATAATAATAATAATAAATAATTTTAATTATTCAATGTTATCAAAATTCTCTTTATTCTCACTTTTAATCATCATTATTGGTATGATTAATACAATTCTGGTAATTATTATCATTATTACCCTAATATGCCGAAATCACCAAAGAAAAATCGAAAAACGTCATTTTGGAGAATACTCTCAAAGCTATATTTTCGCTGAATTTTTGCCGCTTTTTTCGAATTTTTGGGAATGTTTTTTCTTATACTTTTTTATATTAGATTATATTGGACACAATTCCTTTTATTATCATCATCATTATCATGATTATCATCATTATTAGTCGTTATCATCATCATTATCATCATTCTCATCATCATTATCATCATTATTGCAATTATTATCATCATTATTGCAATTGTTATCATTTATTAGCAATTATTGGAGTTATAGTTATATTTTTGCAATAATACTAATAACCACAACAATAATATAGTAATAACACTATTAATAACATAATATCGATTTTATAATTATTATTTATATGATTATCTTAATTATTATCGTTTATTACTGTATTAGTTAACTGTTATAATAATAATTTTTTGCATTATACTACCAGTAAATAATAATAAATGATGATGAATAACTAATAATACTAATAACAATATTATAAACCACTAGCATTATAATTATTATCTTATACTTATTATTATTATTGTTATTATGACAGATAAATAGATTTTTTGCAATAAACTAATAAATTTAAGATAATAGCTAATAAATAATAATAATAATAATAATAATAATAATAATAATAATAATAATAATAATAATAATAATAATAATACTAAGAATAATAATAATAATAATAATTTTCATAATATTTAAAGGTTATCGAAATTCTCTTATTCTCACTTTTATCATCATTATTGTTATGATTCTACATTCTGTAATTATTATCATTATTACCCTAATATTGCCGAATCACCAGAAATCGAAAAAACGTCATTTTGTTGAGTAACTCTCAAAAGGCTATATTTCGCCTAGATTTTCCGCTTGTTCGCTTTTGGAATGTTTTTCTTATACTTTTTTATATTATATATGGAACACAATTCCTGTTAGTATCATCATCTTATCCAATGTTATCATCATTATTATCTTTATCATCATCATTATCATCATTATCATCATTATCATCATCATTATCTCATATTGCAATTTATTATCATCATTATTGCAATTGTTTTCATTATTTTGCTTATTGGAGTTATAGTAATATATTTTTGCATAATACTAATAAGCACACAATATACTAGTAATAACACTAATAATAACAATAATAACCCGTTTTTATAATTATTATTTTATCATTTCTTAATAGTATCGTTATTACTGTAATTAACTGTTATAATAATTTTTTTTTGCAATTTTAAACTACCAGTACAAATAATATAATGAATTAATAACAATAATCATACTAATAACGAATTTATAACCACTAGCATTTATATTATTAAACTTATACTTATTAGTATTATTGTTATTTATTACAGATTATAGATTTTTTGGGCAATAATTACTATATTGAGATAATAGTAATATAATATAATAATAATATAATAATAATAAGAATAATAATAATAATATCATTAATTTTAATAAATATTCAAATTTATCAAAATCTCTTTATTCTCACATTTTATCATCATTATTGTTATGATTAATACAATCTGGTAATTAGTATCATTATTACCTAATACTTGCCGAAATCACTCAAAGAAATCGGAAAAAACTTCATTTTGGAGTATACTCTCAAAAGGCTATATTTCGCTAGATTTTGCCGCTTTTCGACTTTTGGGGATGTTTTTTTCTTATACCTTTTTTATATATATATGGACACATTCCTGTTATGATCATCATCAGTATCAGATATCATCATTATTAATCGTTATCATCATCATTATCATCATTATCATCATTATCATCATCATTATCCATCATTATTGCAATTGTTTTCTCATTATTATTGCAATTAATTGATAGTTGTAGTATATATTTTTTGCGAATACTAATAAACCACAACAATAATAATAGTAATAACAATAATATACAATAATAACGATTTATAATTATTATTTAATCATTATCTTAATTAGTATCGTATTACTGTACTTTAACTGTTATAATAATTATTTTTTGCAATTATACTACCAGTACAAATAATAATAATATGAAATTAACAATAATAAACCATAACAATTCTTAAACCCTAGCATTATTATTATTATAACTATCTTATTATTATTATTGTTTATTATTACAGATAAGAATAGATTTTTGGCAATAATCCTAATAATTAAGATTAACTAGTAATCATAATACTATAATATATAATAATAATAATAATAATAATAATAATAATAATAATAATAATAATAATAATTTTAATAAATTCAAAATGTTTGAAAATTCTCTTTATTCTCACTTTTATCATCCTTATTGTTATGATTAATACCATCTGGTAAGTATTATCATTATTACCAGCCAATATTGCCGAAATAGCCAAATAAATCGAAAAAAAAACGTCATTTTGGAGTATACCTCAAAGCTATATTTCGCTAGGATTGTTGCCTAATGTTTCGACTTATGGAATGTTTTTTCTTATAACCTTTTTTTATATTATAATATGGACACCTTCTTGTATTACTCATCATCATTTCATGATTTCATCTTTTATCGTTATATTCATCATTATCATCAGTATCTCATTATCAGCATCATTATCATCATATTGCAATTATTATAATCATTATTGCAATTGTATCATTATTATTTGCAATTATTGGAGTTTATAGAATCTATTTTATGCAATAATACTACTAACCACACCAATAATAATATTAATAACAAATAATAATAACAATATGTGACTCGACGATTTTTATCATTCTTATTTATATCATTAATCTTAATTAGTATCGTTATTACTGGAATTATCTACTGTTATAATATTATTTTTGCAAATTATACTACCAGTTGCACATAATAATATGATGATATTAACAATAATCTACTAATAAATATTTAACCATAGCATTATTATTATTATACATATGCTTATTATTGTTATTGTTATTTATACGCATAGACGAGTCTAATGATTTTTTTTGGCAATAATTACTGATCTTCAAGATAATACGTAATAATACTCATAATATACTACATACTGAACTCCTAATAATACTAAATATAATCAATCATAATATACAACGTAATCATCATAAAATACTAATTTTAATACTATTCAAATGTTATCAAATCTCTTATTCTCACTTTTATCATCATTATTGTTTATGATTAATACCATTTCTGTGTAATTATTTATCAGTATTACCACTAATAATGGCCGAAATCACCAAAGAAATCGAAAAAAACGGCATTTTGGAGTATACTCCTCCAAAGGCTATATTTCTCCAAGATTTTGGCGTTTTTCGACTTTGGGATGTTTTTCTTATACCTTTTTTATTCATATATGACACAATTCCTTGTTATTATCATCATCATTTATCATGATTATCATAATTTATTATCGTTACATCATTATCATCATTATCATCATTATCCACACATTAGCATCATTATTTTAATTTATATCATCATTCTTGAAGTGGTTATCATTATTATTGTTCAATTATTGAGTTTAGTACTATTTTTGCAATAATGCTAATAACCACAGACAATAATTAGTATAACAATAATATAACGTAATAACGATTTTATAATTATTATTTATATCATTATCTTAATTTAGTATCGTTATTACTGTATTATACTGTTATAATAATTCTTTTTGGCAATTATACTACCAGTCAATATAATAATGATGATTAATACATAATAATACTAATAACAATATTATAACACGTAGCATTATTATTATTATACTTATACTTATTATTATTGTTGTTTATTTCTATACAGATATAATAGATTTTTTGGGCAATAATACTAATAATTAAGATATAGTATCAGAATAAATACTAATAATATGATAATAATAATCATACTAATAATGTTGAATAATATTCAAATGTTTATCACATTCTCTTTATTCTCACTTTAATCATCATTATTGTTATGTTACTACAATTCTGTAATTAATTATCATTATTACCCCAATAATTTGCCGAAATCCAACAACAGACATCGAAAAAAACGTCATTTTGGAGTTGACTCTGCAAAAGTCTATATTTCGCTAGATTTTGCCGCTTTTTCCGACTTATGGATGTTTTTCTTATACGTTTTTATATTATATATGGACACCATTCCTGTTATTATCATCATCATTATCATGATTATCATCATTATTATCGTTTATCATCATCATTTATCCATCATTATCATCTCATTATCATCATTATTGCAATTATTATCATCATTATTGCAATTATTATCATTATTATTGCATTATTGGAGGTATAGTAATTATTTTTGGAAATATACTAATAACACAACAATAATAATAGTAATAAACAAGAATAATAACAATAAATACGAGTTTATAATTTTATTTATTCATTATCTTAATTAGTATCGTTATTACTGTAATTAGTACGTTATAATAATTTTTTTGCATTATACTACCAGTACAAATAATAATACTTTGATGAAATAACAATAATACTCTAAGAACAATATTATAACCCACTAGCAATTATTATTATTATACTTATACTATTATTATTTATTGTTTTATTACAGTCTAAATAGATTTTTTTGGCATAATACTATAATTAAGATATAGTATAATAATAATAATAATACAGTAAAATAATAATAATAATATAATAATATAATAATACTAGATGATAATAATTTTAATAATAAATTCAAATGTTATCAAATTCTCTTTATCTCACTTTTATCCTCCTTATTGCTATTAATTAATACAATTCGGGTCAGTTATTATCATTATTACGCCTAATACTGCCGAATCACCTAAGAACTCGAAAAAACGTCATTTGGAGTATACTCTCAAAAGGCTATAGTTCGCTAGATTGTGCCGCTTTTTCGAACTTTTGGGAATGTTTTTCTTATTACCTTTTTATATTATATATGGACCCCATTCATGTTATTTATCATCATCATTATCATCATTATTATCATTATCATCAATCATTATCATCATTATTGCAATTAATTATCATCATTATTGCAATTGTTATCATTATTATTGCAATTTATTGGAGTTTAAGTAGATATTTTTGCAATATCCTAATAACCACAACATAATAATAGTAATAACCATAATAATAACAATAATAACGATTTTATAATTATTATTTATTCATTATCTTAATTAGTTATCGTGTTATTACTGTAATTTATTATGTTATAATATTATTTTTTGCAATTATACTACCAGTACAAATAATAAGATATGATAATACAATAATAATACTATACAATATTATACCACTAGCATTATTATTATTATAATTATACTTATTATTATTATCGTTATTATTACATATCTACTAGATCTTTTGCAATAAAATAAACACTACTAATTCAGATAATAGTAATAATATAATAATAAGAATATAATAATAATAAATACTCATAATAATAATAATAATAATATTAATACTAATAATAATAACATTAATAATGAATAATAATAATTTTAATAATACTCAAAATGTTATCAAAATTCTCTTTATTCTCGCTTTTATCATTATTGTTATGATTAATACAATTTGGTATTATTATCATTATTACCCTAATAATTGCCGAAATCAAGCAGAGAAATCGAAAAAACCCATTTTGGAGTATAACTCCTCAAAGGCTAATATTTCGCTAGATTTTGCGCTTTTCGACTTTTTGGGAATGTTTTTCTTATCCCTTGTTTTTTATATTAATATATGGCCAGATTCCTGTTTATTATCATCTCCTTTATCAATGATTATCATCATTATTAGTCGTTATCACATCATTACATCATTATCATCATTATCATCATCATATCCCATTATTGCAATTATCGTCAGTTATGCAATTGTTTATCATTATTATGCAATTATTGGAGGTTATAGTTATATTTTTGCAATAATACTAATAACACAACAATAATAATGTAATAACAATAATACTAACAATAATAACGATTTTATAATTTTATTTATATCATTATCTTAAATTAGTATCGTTCTTACTGTATTATTCCTGGTTATCATAATTATTTTTTGCAATTTACTCCAGTACAAATACTAATAAATGATGATCAATAACAATAATAAACTAATAACAATATTATAACCCACTAGCAATTATTATTAGTTACTTTATCTTATTATTAAGTATTGTTATTATTACAGATTAATAGATTTTTTTGGCAATAATAGTAATAATAATTAATATAATGATAATAATATAATAATAATAATAATAATAGAATACTAATAATAATAACAATAATAATAATAATAGCTAATAATAAGAATAATATATAATATAATTTTAATAAATATTCAATCTTATCAAAATTTCTTTATTCTACTTTATCATCATTATTGTTATGATTAATACAATTCTGGTAATTATTATCATTATTACCCTAATAATTGTCCGAAATCACCAATAAATCCGAAAAAACGTCATTTTGGAGATAACTCTCAAAATCCCTATTATTTCGCTAGATATTGCCGCTTTTTCGACTTTTGGAATGTTTTTCTTATACTTTTTTTATATTATATATGGACACATTCTGTTATTATCACATCATGATCAGATTATCATCATTATTATCGTTATCATCATCATTATCATCATTATCATCATTATCATCATCATTATCATCATTATTGGAAGTATTTATCATCATTATTGCAATTGTTTATCATTATTATTTGCAATTATTGGATTTATAGTATATACTATTTTTTGCAATAATACTACTAATACCACAACAATAGAAAAGTAATAACATAATAATAACAATACTAACGATTTTATAATTATTATTTATATCCATTATTTTTAATTAGTATCGTTATTACTGTATTATTACTGTATAATATTATTTTTGCAATTATACTACCAGTAAAAATAATAATAAGATGATAATAACATACTACTACTAATAACCTATAGTATAACCCACTAGCATTATTATTATTATACTTATAACTTCTTATTTTATTGTTATTATTACAGATCTAATAGATTTTTTGGCTATAATAACTATAATTAAGATACTAGTATAATAATAATAATAATAATATAATAATAATAATACAAATAATAATATAAATATAATAATAAGAAAAATAATAATAATAAGAATAATAATAAATATAATAATAATAATAATAATATAATAATAATAATTTTAAATATTTCAAATTTTATCAAATTCTCTTTATTCTCACTTTTATCATCATTATTGTTATGATTAATAACAATTCTGGTCATTATATAATTATTACCCTAATAATTGCCGAAATCACCAAAGAAATCGAAAAAACGTTATTTTTTGCGTACACTCTCACAAGGCTATATTTCGCTTGATTTTTGCCGCTTTTCGACTTTTGGGATGTTTTTCTATACTTTTTTATGTTATAGTGGACACAATTCCCTGTTTTTAGCATCATCATGTTATCATGATTAACATCATTATTATCTTTATCATCATCATTATCATCATTATCATCTTTATCATCATCATTATCATCATTATTTCAATTATTATCATCATTATTTGCAATTGTTTCATTATTATTGCTATTATTGAGTTATAGTCTATATTTTTGCAATAATACTAATAACCACAACAATATAATATAATACAGTATAATAACAAGAATAACGATTTTATAATTATTCTTTATTCCATTATCTTAATTAGTATCGTATTACTGTAATTATTACTGTTATTATAAATTATTTTTGACAATTATAACTACCAGTACAAATAATGATAATGATGATAATAACTAATAATAATTCTAATAACATATTATAAACCACTTGCATTATTATTATCTTATACTTATCATTATTATTGTTATTATTACAGGATATAAATAGATTTTTTTGGCAATACTACTATAATTAAGATAATAGTAAGAATAATAATAATAATATAATAACAATAATATAAAATAATAATAATAATAATAATAATAATAATAAGAATAATGATAATAATAATAATATAATATAATAATACTAATTTTAATAATATTCAATGTATCAAAATTCTCTTTTATTTCCACTTCAATCATCATTATTGTTATGATTAATACAATTCTTGTAATTGTTATCATTATTACCCTAATAATTGCCCGAATCACCAAAGAATGCGAGAAAAACGTCATTTTGGAGTCACTCTCAAAAGGCTATATTTCGCTAGATTTTGCCTCTTTTTCGACTTTTTGGGATGTTTTTTTTCTTATACCTTTTTTATATTAATGGCACAATCCCTGTTATTCTCATCCATCATTATCATGGATATATCATCATTATTATCGCTCTCATCATTATCAATCGTTATCATCATTACTCGACATTATCATCATTTATTGCAATTATTATCATCATTATTGCAATTGTTATCATTATTATTGCAATTATTTGAGTTATAGTATATATTTTTGCAATAATACATAACCACGACAATAATAATAGTAATAACAATATAATACAATAATAACGATTTTATAATTATTATTTATATCATTATCTTAATTAGTATCGTTATTACTGTAATTATTACTGTTATCGATAATTCATTTTTGCAATTTATACTACCAGTACAAATAATACTAATGATGATAATAACCCCCAAAAGTTTTTAAAAATTTAAATAATAATAACCAATATTATAACCACCTCGCAGTATTATTATTATACTTTACTTATTATTATTATTGTTTATTATTTATAGATATAATATATTTTTTGGCAATAATACTAATAATTAAGAATAATAGGAATAATAATAATAATAATATATATATAAATAATAATAATAATAATAATAATAATAATAATAATAATATCGTAATTTTAATAATAATTCAAAAATGTTGGGGTTATCAAAATTCCTTTATTCTCCCTTTTATCAGCATTATTGTTATGATTAATACAATTCTGGTAATTATTATCATTATTACCCTAATAATTGCCGAAATCCCCAAAGAATCAACAAACCTCAATTTTTGAGTATACTCTCAAAAGGCTATATTTTCGCTAGATTTTACCGCTTTTTCGACTTTTGGAATGTTTTTCTTATACCTTTTTCTATTATATATAGTGACAAAATTCCATGTTTTTCATCATCATTATCATGATATCATCATTATTATCGTTTACTATCATCAGTATCATCATTATCTCCTTATCATCATCATTATCCTCATTATTGCTAAATTATTATCAGCATTACTGCAATTGTTATCATTATTATTGTAATTATTGGAGTTATAAAATATATTTTTGCAATAATACTACGAATAACCACAACTAATAATAGTACTACCAATAATAATAACATAATAACGATTTTATAATGATTTATTTATATCATAATCTTAATAGTATCGTTATTACTGTAATTATTACTGTTTTATAATAATTTTTTTGCAATTACTACCAGTTAAAATAACAATATATGATAATAACATAATCAATAGCTAATACAATATTATAACCACTAGCCTTATTATTATTTATTATACTTATACTTATTATTATTATTAATTATTACAGATGTAATAGATTTGTTAGGCATAATCTAATATTAGATAATATAATAATAATAATAATAATAATAATATAATAATAATAATAATAATATAATAATATAATAATAATAATAATAAGAATAATAAGCATAATAATTTTTAATAATAATCAATTGTTCTCAAATTTCTCTTTATTCTAACTTTTAATATCATCATTATTGTTATGATTAATACAATTCTGGTAATATTTCATTATTCCCCTAATAATTGCCGAAATCACCAAAGAACTCGAAAAACGTCATATTGGAGTATAACTCTCAAAGGCTATACTTCACTAGATTTGCCAGGCTTTTTTTCGACTTTTGGGAATGTTTTTTCTTATACATTTTTTATATTATATATGGACACAATTCCTTTATTTATCATCATCATAATCATGATTATCATCATTATAATCTTATAATCATCATTATAATCATTATCATCATTATCATCATCATTATCATCATTATTTGCATTATTATCATCATTATTGCAAGTGTTTATCATTATTATTGCAATAGTGGAGTGTATAATATTTTGCAATAATACTAATAACTCACACAATAATAATAGTAATAACAATAATATAACATAATAACGATGTTGATAATTATTTAATTTATATCATTATCTTAATTAGTATCGTTATTTTGTAATTATTACTGTTATAATAATTAATTTTTGCAATTATATACCAGTACAATAATATAGATTATGATAATAACATAATAATACTAATTAACATATTCTAACCACTAGCATTATTATTATTATACTTATATTTATTATTATTATTGTTATTATTAACAGATATAATAGATGTTTTTGGCAATAGACTAATAATGAAGATAATAGTAATAATAATAATAATAATAATAATAATAATGTAATAATAATAATAATAATAATAAGCATAATAATACTACAATAATAATAATAATAATTTTAAATATATTCAAATGTTATCAATTCTCTTTATTCTCACTTTTATCATCATTTATTGTTATGATTAATACATTCTGGTAATTATTATCTTATTCCCTAATAATTTGCCGAAATCACCAAAGAAATCGAACAAACGTCTTTTGGAGTATACTCTCAAAGGCTATCATTTCGCTAATTTGCCGCTTTTTGTCGACTTTTGGGAATGTTTTTTCTATACCTTTTTTATATTATATAATGGGAAACAATTCCTGTTTATTTCATCATCAATTATCATGATTAATCATCATTATTAACGTTATCATCATCATTATCATCATTATCCATATTATCATCATCATTATCATCATTATTTCAATTATTGCATCATTATTGCATGTTACATTATTATTGCCATTATTGGAGTTATAGTATATATTTTTTCATAATACTAATAACCACAACAATAATAATAGTAATAAACATATAATAACATATAACGATTTTATATTAGTATTTATATCATTATCTTATTAGTATCGGTATTACTGTAATTATTACCTGTATATAATTATTTTTTGCATTATACGACCAGTACAAGATAATAATGATGATGTACAAAATTACTTAATAACATCTTATTAACCACTAGCATATTTATTATACTTATAACTATTATTAATTATTGTTATTTTACAGATAATAATAGATTTTTTTTGCAATAATACTAATATTAAGATAATATAAAATATAAAATAATTATAATAAAATAATAACAATATAATAATAATAATAAATAATAATCTAATAATATAATAATAATACTAATTTTGATAAATTCAAATGTTAGCAAACTCTTTTATTCTCATTTTTAATCATTATATGTTATGATTATACAATTCTGGTATTATTTATCATTATTTACCTAATAATTCAAATCACTAAGAAATCGAAAACTCATTTTGGATATACTCTCAAAAGTATATTTCTATATTTTGCCACTTTTTCGACTTTGGAATTTTTTCTATACTTTTTTATATTATAATGACACAATTCATTATTATCATATATTATATGATTATCATATTATCTTTTATATCATATTACATCATTATATCATTATCATATATATATAACATTAATTCAATTATTACATCATTATTGAATGTTATATTATTATTGCAATTATTGAGTTATATATATATTTTTTGCAATTAATACTATAACCAAACAATAAATAGTAATAAAATAATAATAACATAATAACGATTTTATAATAATTATTTATATCATTATTAATTATATCGTATTACTGTAATTATTACTGTTATAATAATATATTTTTGCAATTATACTACCAGTACAAATAATATAATGATAATATAAAATAATAAATACTAATAAAATATTATACCACTACATTTATATTATACTATACTTATTAATTATTATTGTTATTATTACAGATATAATAGATTTTTTGGCATTTATAATAATTAGATATAGTAATATAATAATTATTATATATATAATAATATAATAAATAATAATATAATAATAATATAATATAATTTTTAATAATATTCAAATGTTATCAAAATGCTATTTATACTCAATTTAATCATCATTATTGTTATGATTAATACAATTCTGGTAATTATTATCATTATTACCCTAATAATTGCCGAAATCACCAAGAGAATCGAAAAAACGTCATTTTGGGTAACTCTCAAAAGGCTATATTCGCTAGATTTTGCGCTTTTCGACTTTTGGGAATGTTTTTCTTATACCTTTTTTATATTATATATGGACACAATTCCTTTATTATCATCATCTTATCATGATTATCATCATTATTATCGTTATCATCATCATTATCATCATTATTGCAATTATATCATCATTATTGCAATTGTTATCATTATTATTGCAATTATTGGAGTTATAGTATATATTTTTGCAATAATACTAATAACCACAACATATAATAGTAATAACAATAATAATAATATAACGATTTTATAATAATTATTTATTCATTATCTTATTAGTATCGTTATTACTGTAATTATTACTGTTATAATAATTATTTTTGCAATTATACTACCAGTACAAATAATAATATGATAATAATAACAAATAATACTAATAACAATATTATAACCACTAGCATTATTATTATTATACTTATACTTATTATTATTATTGTTATTATTACAGATATATAGATTTTTTTGGCAATATACTAATAATTAAGATAATAGTAATAATAATAATAATAATATAATAATAATAATAATATAAATAATAAATAATAATAATAATATAATAATATAATATTTTTATAATATTCAAATGTTTCAAAATTCTCTTTATTCTCACTTTTATCATCATTATTGTTATGATTAATACAATTCTG
>NW_023658323.1:0-7500 GCF_015228065.2 Penaeus monodon
ATAACTTTCCAATATGGGATAATGAATCAACGTATAATGTCATACTGATACCCTACTATAAGTGATACACAAGCGATCACTTACGAAGCGCTTGTAAAGCTGTGTCCCAGTCGCCAGCAGCAACAGAGTCAGCAGAATCACCACCACCGCCACGAGCACATCTGCTTCAAGCGACGAATCTGGTGCGCAAGAAAATCGTTATAATTCTAAATAATCAGGAGCACAAAAGACACAGGAATTATAAATGCATACATAATGTAAGTATATAAATAGGATATATATATAATGATAGTGATATATAAATAAATGAACAAATAAACAAATAAAAAATAGAAATATACATATATATGAATGTGCATATATATATCATATATCATGAATATATATATATATATTATATATAATATATATATATTATATATATATATAATATATATATATAATATATATATATATATATATATATATATATATATATATATATATATATATATCGGTTTATTGAATCCCATGCAGCCAGGGTGTGAAAATATACATAGAAATACAGATAGAAAGACAAACTATATATACAAAACACAACAAAGAACAAAATAAACTAACAATCTATAAGGAAAAATAACAAAAGAAGCAAGAGAAAAGTAATAAAAAAGACAAGTACAAGTACAAGTAAGCTAGGAGTGCTGACTAGTAATTGTGGACTAGTGCTCGTAGACGAGGTGTGGTGTGCGGTCCATTGACTAGTGCTCGTTGATGAGTTAGACTTGAGTGGGTATTGTGGTCCGGTGGTAGCAATCAGTGCGGGCACTGATAGGCACTAGTTTGCTGCCGCCGCGCGGGGCCGGGCGAGGCGGTGGCGCGTCGGGGGGCAGCAGGTCGCGGTGGCTGGGATGGCATAGCACCTTCAGGCTAAACTGGTGCATTGAGGTGGTGTAGTAAGTGGCGAGGGGGGTTGAGGCCTAGGCAGTCATAGCTGGTATAGGCAGGACAAGAATAACCTTGGCTGCCCATTTCTGTACCCTCTAGAGTTGTAACAGATAGGTGGCGGTGAGGGAGGGGAACCAGGTAGGGGAGGCGTAGGTCAGTTTGGGCAGGATATTTAAAAGATATGTAGATATTTGAAAGCCCCGGAAGTGGGACACCAAGGGACTTGAGGCAACACAGCATGTGAAGCTTGTACAAGGCAGACTTCACGATATCTCTGACGTGCTGCGTCCAGGAGAGCTTTTCGCCGGTAGTGACGCCGAGCAGCTTGTTGGAACAGACTATGTCGAGCGGATGGTTGTCCAGCGTGAAGATGTGCGTGGGGACGGGGTTGGCGGAGAAGTCAAATCGCATCACGACCGACTTCTGGCGGTTGATAGTGACGTGATTTGCGGTGGTCCAGGAGAGGAGGTTGTCGAGGTGCGCTGGATGGCAGAGTGGTCAGGGCAGGAATTGCCAATGGCGACGGCAATGGTCGAGTCATCCACGTATTTCCAACGATGCTCGGTGTCCAGGTGCGCGTCAATAATCATGATGAGGAAGCACAGGGGGCCCATTCTAGTCCCCCTGGGGTACTCCGCACACGAGGCTGGAAACTTGACTCTGCACGCGCACAGTCTGTTGCCTATTAGAGAGAATGTCTGCCAGCCAGGGGATGAGGTACTCCCTGATGCCCGTGGAAGCTGCTGCTTTTGAGATGACCGGGTGTGGTTTACCAGGTCGAAGACTTTCTTGAATACTATGAAGATGCTGGTGCTGGGGATTTGCGCTTGTCAAGGGGGGAAAAGGACGAAGACAAGGAAGCTGATGGGGGAGTGTTTTTTGGTGGGGGGAAAGCACATGCTCCCAAAAAACTCCGACTGCCGTACAGGGGGCGGGGTTTCCTGGTGGGGCCAGTAAAACCAAAAACCCCCCTTTTTTTCCCCCCACTTAGCAGGCGGGAAAACGGAGAAATTGGCGTGGTCGTGTTCACTGTTGGGGCAGGGCTTGAGTTTTTTTCCCATGGCGGTCAAAAAGGGGGGTTTTTTCATTGTGCAAAGGCACTTAGGGGGTTTTGGGCCAGTGAGGCGTTAACCAGGGGGGAAAAGGGGGGGGTTTGCAAGCCCCAAATTGGGCGAATTTCCTTTTATGAGAACATAGCAGGTCAAGGTGGGGGTGGCTCTCTTAAAACCTTTCGGTTTTTTTCCACTTCTAAACTACGAAACTGTTTGAACATTTGAGCAAGGGGGGCAGGGCCGACGGTTTGGCGGGTTTGGCGGGGGGGTTTCCAGGGGGGGTAGCTGACAAATCAAGGCAAAAGTGGTCACTAGAGCCTCTGCTGCTTCACTGCGGCTGGGTTCCTGGTGTATGGAAACCACGGAAAATTTTGGGAAGGGGCCGTACAGCTCCCAAATTTTCCCCGGGCCCCTTGGCAGGTGTTTTTGTATTTTGTTGTGACAAAAGGGGTTTTTCCCTTGGCTATTTTTTTTTCCCCTTGATGCCTGGTTGCAGGTAAATTTGTGGGGTGGTGTTTGGTGCGAGGGGGGAAGGGGTTTTTGGTTTCTTCTGAATGGGGGGGGTTTGAGGGCCCTGTTTTCCTGGTCTTGGTCTGCTTTGGCTAAAAAGACGGGGGGTAAAGGCACCCATAACACTAAAACGGTCTGCTGCGCCCCGGGAAAAGGGGGGAAAGGAGGGGCGGGTTACCAGTCAGGGGTAAACCCTGAAAAAGATCAAGGGGGGCAAAAGGGAAATTCTTTTTTTCTTTTGGGGGTTATGGGAAGGGTGGAAAATTTCAAATTTCTGTTAAGGATTTTGGATAAATCATTTCTTTTAAACCAGGGGGACCCGGGGCGGGGTTCCCCACGCGGACCCAAAAAGTCCCAAATAAGAACCCCCCGCTCACGAGGAGGGAAAGGTAAACCTTTTTTTATCACCTCTTTTTAAAACCGGGAGTTCACGCCACAAACCATCGCGGTAAGGTCAAAACCCCTTGCCTCCCCCCGGGGCAAGTTTGGCCCCGCGACCCAGCATCAAACCAATATAGGCCCTGTCTCGGTGTTTTTTTATACGGGCCATGGGGGTCAACTCTCAAAAATTTAAGAGTCAAGCCTTTTAACATTAAAACTCCCCCTCTGTTCCCATTGTTTTAAGGATGAAAACCTTTTCAATCTGGGGGCAGGGGGGCGCGCATCCTTCCCTCCAGCATAAAATGAAAACCTTCGAAAAAAATTTCCCCGTTTCGACCGCTTCAAGACATGGCTAAAAAAAAAAACACGAAGTAAAATTTTGGGGCCCCCTTTTTTATTTTTTTTTCCCCTTCCTTCCCCAAAAATTTTTAAACCTTTGTTTTTTGTTTTGGGGTTAAAAAGGTTCTAAACAGAAAAAGGGCCTTTCCCTCAAAACTTATTCCTTCCCAACCTCAAAAATCGCTTTTTCCCCCGGGTGTGATCGATTTAATGCAATCAAAAAACATAAATTATCGTTCTTTTATTTTAAATTTAATTAAATTTTATTTTCCCCTCATTTTTGAGTTTATATTTTTTTCACGGCAAAAAATTTTGGCCCTTTTCCGTGATTTTTATTTTATCCCAAAAAAAAAAAAAAATATTATTTCCTTTTTTTTCCTCCCCCCCTCCCGGCCCTTTCCCGGGGTTCCCTTTTTTTTCCGGTTTTTGGGTCATTTTTGGGATTAAAAAAAAGTTTTTTTTCCTGTTTTGACCTGCCCCCTTCCGTTTTCTCTTTTCCCCCGGGTGGGGGTGGGCGAAAAGGGAAAAGGGAAACCCAAATTGCAGTTTGGGTTTTTCCCGGGTTTTTTTTGGTTTTTTAATTTTTTTTTGCCCGCCTTTGGGAAATTTAACCCCTGCATTTTTACATTGTTTTTTGGTAAACCAATTCTATGGGCGCTAGAGTGAACGCAAACGCAATTTCATTAATTTGAAATTTTTGGAATAATTTGGAAAGGATCTTCCCCCAAATATAAATAGTCCCCAAAAGGTTTTGGCCCAATTTGTCCGGGGTTTTGCATAAACCCCCAATAAAATCTGCGCCCCCGCCCGTTCGAAAGTGGGGTATAAATAAACCAAATTTTTATTCTTTGGGGCACCTTTTTGAGTGGGGTGTGACCCCTTTTTTAAATGCCCGGGTTAATTAATTGGGAAACTAGGGCTTAAGCAAAAGGGCGCGGTCCCGAAAAATTTTAGGGGCGTCGAATTTCAAAAACTTTTCCGACGGCAATCTGAGTTCGAGGTTCGATTTCCCGGCCGCCGCGTTTTTCCCCTTGGGCAAGGAACTTCACCTCAAATTTTCCCTCCCCTTAGCCCACTGGGGGGAAAGGGCCACCCAAAATCAGTGCTGGTCCCAACCCGGGGGGAATAAAATAGAGAAGAAGTTTCCCTAAAAAGGAAACCACCGGCACTCTCTGTGGAAAGGAAACGGGGGAAACCCAAACCCTTTAACTCACTCCAAGGCATCACAACATGAAAACTACAATTAATATAAATTCTTTTGCCCACGGCGGCTCAGACATGAACCAAAACCGTTAAAAGAAAAAAAGGGGTTTAAACTAGAATTTTTATTCGCTTTTTAAATCACACCTTTCTTACCCTCCTAAAGTCGCTTGCTTTGGTTTTGGGGGTAAAACCCCAAAGCGTTTTGTGTTTCATAAAAATTTATAACCTTTGGGGGAAATTTTTGGGCGAGCGCCCCTCACAGATCCAAAAGAAGAGGGGTATTTTTTTTAAAATTCCCTGCTCGAGTCGCTTCAGTCATAAAAGGGGGCCATTTGGGGGATAGGACCCCCCTTTACTAAAGTGGGGGCATCCCCGGGCTAACACTACCTGGGCATTTCAGATTTTTTTGGGAACCCCAAAAAATTTTTCTTTTTAAAATAGCTTGCAAAATTTTTTTTTTTTCATTTTTCCCATTCATTCATGTTACATTTCTGCCCGCATATCATTTATTTTTTTAATTCAAGGGTGGTATTTAAAAAATTAATCTTAAATAGCTAGAAAATTGCAAATTTTTATTTTAAATTTTTGGGGGGTTATATTCGTTTTTGGGTAATTCATTCTCTTGTGGGGTTACCCCTGGGGCTTCCCCTCTCTTCACGCTGTTTGTCACTAAACACACACAACACCCCCAAACACTTTACCCTTCACCAAACACGCAAGAAAAGGGCCCAATGCCCCTTTTTCATTAAAAAAGTTGAGGCTGCCCTTAAAGTGCCGGCGTAAAGATTTTTTTTAAATGATTCCCAATTTACTCTTTTTCTTCCCCTGGGGTTTAGACGGGGTGGTTAAAGAAAACCTCCGCGGATTTACCGAGGCCCGGTATCCCTTATTTACTCTCATATCTACCCAGAGGGTGGTAGTCAACCAGGTTACGGCGGGAACCGCTACTGACGTCCCCCCTCTTCTTTTTTTTTCTTTATTTTAGTGAAAAAAAAACCAAAAATGAAAAAAAACCCCAAAAATTTAATTAAAAAAAAAAAAAAAAAAAAAGGGCAAATTTTTTTCAAAATAACCGGCTGGGTGGTAGATCCACCCCTTTTTCCCTCTTTTTTTTGCCTTTCTTTTTTCTCTTACTCTGGCCCTTCCCTTTGTTGATCTGGCCCCCGTTCCCCGGGGAACCCTAAATTGAAAACCGGACCGGGGGAACGAAAACCCAAAAAAAAAAGGGGAAAATCCTCTCAGTTCCTCCCTTGGATCCGGGAAGGACCCCTTTTCGGAAGGGGATTCCCCATAGGCCTGGGGACTGGATGTTCTTTCAGAGCATTGTTACCCGTTCATGATTTTGGAGGGGCGTTTCCCTCCGAGACCCCCCAAATTGCCCCCCCCCCCCCCCCCCCTCGAAAAATGCCCAGTCCTTCAACTCCGGAGCTGGGTAGCGCTTTAATCCACCCGCCCCGAATTTCCCCCCTTTCCCCCAACCCCGTGACCGGGGGAAGATTACAGGACGTTTTGGCGCGAGAAGGCCCCGGAAAGGGAGGAATTGGGGGGAGGGAGGGGGTGGACGAGGCTACGAGGAGGTCAAGACAATCCAAATTCAAGGAGGACCGGGTTGCGACATTTTCGGGGACTTTTTGGACATCGGAAGGGAACAGATTACAAAAAGGGCCCCAGGAGGATGAGGGGGAAAAGGGACAGCCCCAAAAGGGATGCCCAGGACGACGAAACGAAACGAGACGACCACCCTTTTTTAGGCCCTTCCTTGAAGGCCTGGGGCGAGGCGAAAAAGTAGGGGGCCGAGAAATATGGTTTGGGGAAATAATTCAAAATATAATTTTGGATTTTTTTATTTTTCTTTTTAAGGGGAGGTGGATAAATCTATCTCGTTACCAGGGGAACCACGGGGTTGGTTACCACGCGACCCAAAATCCCAAATAAAAACCCAAACCCGCTCAGCGGGATGGAGGTCACTTTTTAAAATTACCCCGGACCTCGTTTACCGGGAGTTCGTCGCCAGCGCCCAGCGGGGGGGGGTTAAGGGTCAAGCCCTTGCCCCCCTCCGGGCCCAAACTGGGCCCGGGCCGCGACCCCCGCATACAACCATATATAGAACTGTCTCTTTCTTATAAATGCATGGTTTCCCCTCTCAGAAATAAAAGGGCCAAGGCCGTTTAAAAAGTATAAAATCCCCCTCCCGGGTTTACCATTGGGACTATGGTTATAGCCTTTTTTGATAGGTAGTAAAATTTTACCCACTTGTGAAAGATGGGCTCAATTTTTCAGGTCCAAAGGTGTCTATTTTTATTAAAAACACCACATATAACCCAGTTAACCCCCCTCAAATTTTAAAGTGGATCAGGTTTGGGAAAAGCAGCTGTTTGGGGGGTGGGTCGTGGGGGGGTTAAGCACACAGGGCCCCCCTTTGGCTTGCTGCGCCAATTTATAAATTTTTCGGAAGATTTTTTTGTTTTTTCTTTCCTTTTTCTTTACAATGCATTATGGGACTTACCGGGAAGAGATTTCGGAAATCGTAAAATTAAAAAACCCCAATCCCCTTTTTTTATATAAAATTTTACCTGTTTCTTTCTTTAATTTTCCATGCTTTTGCATCAGCCCAAAAAATGGGGGCAATTCTATTGGCATAAACAATATTCCCTTTTTTTTTTTCAAAAAAAACGTTTCCCTTCTTTTCCTTTTTATTAAATTATTACTGAAATATGCAAATTCCTTTTTTTTGCATGATTAAAAAACAAAAGTCTATAATTTGGGTTTCAATTACCAATCTCTTTAAGGGTACAACACAAATTTTTTTTAAAACCAAAAAAAAATCTGAGATCAGTTTCAAGGTCCCCGTTTTCTTACAAATGTTATAATACACACATATACATAGGTACCACACACACACACACACAAAAATATTAATATATATATAAATATATATATATATGTATATATATAAATTTGTGTGTGTGTGTGTGTGTGTGTGTGTGTTTTTTTGTGTGTGCATCCCATTTTTTGGGATAATTTCATACAATATATATACATATTCAATATAAATTTTTTTTTTCAACACCATTCATTCCCCCTGCGAAAA
>NW_023658323.1:10000-15000 GCF_015228065.2 Penaeus monodon
GAAGACTGAAGACTGTACTGTGTATGAGTCTTACTTCAGGTAGCACACATAACTGTTTTTTGATGCTCATTAACCTCGTAAGACACATTCTCTTTTAAGGATGTGAAACTACTGCTTTGCTATATACTTAGGAATATCTAAAACACATATTTGTAACCCTATCAAGAGGTGACATACGGTAGGATATTTACCGCCGGAGGGTAGGATAAGTCCAATATGCAAAGCTTAGCCTCGCCCGGGCTATGGCCATGAGGGGAGCCCGGCCTGTGTCGACTAAAGCCGACTCACGGGTGTCAGATGGTGCTCACTCGGCTGAACCTAGTCCTTACCCGCCGTGGTGCCCAGCCACAGCAGTAACCTCCAGGCGACAATTACAACTTCTCGCGCCTGGGAAAGACCGAAACGCGACCCCTCGGATGAGAGGCCGACACGTTACCACTGTACTAGCCCGGAGGCTACCGGAGAATAGTCCAACAACCCTTCTATTTTCTTAGGCTGGTGACTAATTGGCAACAGCTATACTGAATAGTTACCTTTCCAGGTAAACTAGCTACCGTTCACACAAATAATGCTTACAGAATTATCTGTCACATTTATCTTTACTTAAAGGTTGAGACTAAACCCTATTCCAGCGAAAAGAAAATGCCGTTTTATCTGCCAGGCAGTATTGCATGCAATACTTAAGAATCTTGGATGATATATAATCCCACCTACTTTGCTATTTTCCATTCTTACCTAAGAAAAACTGATGTTGAAATGGGTTTGTTAAATTTATAGCAGATACATCCTCTCCAGTATCTTATATTTTACTCTACAGCCAGAACAGAAATATCACCCAGTACATCTACCATAAGGCTTCTCTAGCAAGTGGTAATACAAAGGTATTGCCACTTGCTAGAGAAGCCTTATGGTAAATGTACAAAATAGAATATGTTTTTCAGATTTCAGAAATCTCTCATGCCTCTCGGACCTTCAGTGGGATTTCTGAGGAGAATACAGTGTCAACATGGAAAAAATCATATCCTTGAACCTCATAAGTGTTTTCTCATACTAGGGAATGATACACAAAATTCTTTCACAATGGTAACAGCAAGGTAATGGAGGAAAAGGTTAACTTCAGACTGACTTAGCTATTGGTAACAGGGAACATGCTCAATATCAATAAGGATTTAGAAAAATGAGATTGACCACAGACGCCCTTCAAGGGAAACTGCTCTAAAGAACTCCTTTGAATAGCATTCCTTAATCTCGAAACCCTAGGGTTATGATACTGTTTGGAAACGTATATACTTACATACCTATGTAATATTGGTAAGAAAGAAATATCACTCACCATCATACAAAACCCTTTCCCTTTCCCAAAAGATGTACAAATAGCTTTTTAGTCTGAAAATTTTGCTGGAGTTTTGTGTGACCCTGTTTGTCACCGGTAACAATAATATCATGAAAGCCAATTCAAAAGTCTTATCTTGCATGTTGATGATGTTTCACTGTATTTATCAGGAGAAAGCTTACAAGATTAGGCATAAAACATGCAGTCTCCATAAATCATGTTGCACAATGGGCAAGGAAACTTTCCACTTGTCTGCTTCTTGGGAGTAAATGTAAAGTGTCTTAGTCAAAAGGTCAAGTTCTTAGGTCTAATATCCGGTGTGGGTGTATCACATCAAACAGTTTAAAGTTAAAGGCAGTGGTTTTATCAAACACTTGTGAATACCAAAACTGATTCTGAGTATGAGGTTTATACATTTCAGTTTATGTACATAAGCTGGCAAAGGGAAATAATTCCTCAATCACTTGCATAAGCCACTGCCTTCAGTACCGTTGTAGACAGCCATCTATGGAAGGGAATGAGGAATCTTGTGAAGTATTCAGTTTACATGTCTCTGAGATTTTAGGGATTGGAATTTGTCAAATCTCCATTGAACCTATCCAGTTGAGAGGTCAAAGATTAAACATCTCCAACAAACTTTTGTGCACCAAGGCTCTGCATGTGCCCATGAAATCAGCAGATCAGTGCTCCTCATCTTGATATGAAGCCCATTATCAGAACTTGTCCTCGCAATGAATGAAGGGGGGGGGGCACTGGAGGTTATACATCTAACAATACATTAAGAAATATGAAGGAGGACCTTGATAGTTAGTTGACCATTTCCCAGTCGTTAGTGGTTGGTGGCGATGCCCCTTGTTGTAAAAGATGTCAAGAATACAGCAGGCATTTGCCAATGCAGTGAAAAGGTGCCCAGAATTCTCAGACCAAACACATGCACCTCCCCCTGCACAAATAGAAGTTTTTGAGAAGACTGTAATGTGGATAGTTTTGTCGGTTTCTTAATGGTCTGAACCAATATAGAAAGCAAAATTCATGCATTATGCATTTCCGATATATACATTTGGTTTTCTTCCTTTTGTTTCTTTTTCAAGAATTTGATTTTTTAACACCCATGCAATGCATAGTGCTACATAAACCTCAGCTGCTGACGTGGCAGATAATTTTCAGTGTTCATTTAGTCCGTGATAAATTCACATGCAGAACTAAAAAGGAAAAGATATTGTTACAATATTCATGTTTATGCTAGTTAGGTGAAGGCCTACTACCGTGTTCTAATGATACCTGTGCATACGTACATTTAGACAATGCACAGGTGTGCATTTGGAAAGGTACGGGAGCCATATTGACACTACCCCAGTACAAAACCTATGTAATTTGAACCATTCTGAGCATATTTTTGGGTCCTGTCAACCAATCACCGCGCGCTCACAGACTAGAGTGCGTTCTTACTATAGTAAGAAAACACTAGAAGCTCTTCGTGGGCTTTGAAATACTCCGATTCGCTGGAGTATACCGAAACCGCGAGGCCTCACACCCTTTTATAATCCTATTTGGTGAAACACATTACCTCTTAACGGAGCTACTAGTAATGATGATATAATACAATTCAGTAAAGGGTTGAAAACCTACCTACCCGATACCCATACGATATGCGAAAAATATATACAATAAGAAAGTTACGGAAAGATGTAAATGTAGGCCTACAAAAATACAATGCAATAGTTAGTACATAGTGTGTGTAATGTTACAGTAATAAGACCACAAGAGAACAAATAATGATTTGTTTCTGGTATTAGGAAAGCCGCTACAAGAATAATGAATGGATGAATTAGTAAATTTAGCAATAAAGGTTAAGTAATTGAAGTCGGAAAGTACAGTTCAGAAAACAAGCTTTGTGTATAAATAAAAATCAACCTATTACGTGTTCTGTCCACTGCATTTTTTTTGTTGTAAATTTTGTTAATACGCCCATGGCCCCAATTAGTAACCCTACGTGATTTCTGTTCCTTGAATATCAGTATGGATATGGTTACTGATGTTATGGTAATCGTAATGTTATTAAATGTAAAAAATTATGTATAAAACAGAATCCTTCCGAAAATCAAGGGGAAGGATAAACGGTTTAGATATATGACTAACAAATACCTCCTTCAGTCAGTGGACAGCATACATGTCCTCATGTCATCCCAATGTCACTGTGTTAGGTAAGATAATTATGTTAGTAAATGTACGTCCGCACAGTATTTATCAGTCATATGGATAGCTAAAGGCAAAGTAAAGCACTGCATCTGTAAGTTGAACGACACAGTTCTCAAAAAGTTTGACAAAAAAAAAATAATAATAATAATAAAAAAGAAAAAGAAAAAAAAAAAAAAAAAAAAAAAAAAAAAAAAAAAAAAAAAAATATATATATATATATATATATATATATATATATATATATATATATATATATATATTATTCCTCTCGCCTTTTACCTTTTTTTCCGTATGTAGTTTATATCCATTATTGTAAAATTAATGATATGGTATTTATTTTAATTTTGAACTTCCATTTGTCAATATACATATATTGGATAATTGTATTTTTCTATTATATCCACTATCTTAGGAAAGAAAAAATTGGCAACTCTGATCAGCCGTTTCTTAGTTAGGTTTATGTATATTGCGTTTTAAAACTAACATATAATATTCTTTTTTTGTTGTGTTACACCATTTTTCTTAAAATAGACTTTACGAATCGGTGTACTCTAGAGTTCGGGGTGAGTTGTTACCAGTTTTTTTCTCCCAAGACGGGACGGATTAAGCGGGTTCAACGCATTAAGATGAATCGCAATGTGATTTGTGAGCGTCAGAAGCCCGAAACGCTCTAAAGTGAAAATCTGTCAATATACAAACGAGCAAACATTATACAGGTATTACATACTTATTCAAATTGCAAAATGTTAGATGTGTAAAGTGGCATTGCGTCAATACTGTAAACAGACAGGTGTGCATTACACATTAAGCCTGAACAAATGGGGAATGGACTAGGGCACGTACTGAAAGGTATATCTTCGATGACAAAAGAAATAAGAAAACTACAATTATTGCCTGTAAGTTTTTACACTGAGGAAATGGTATATATCTGCTTTGATAACTATTATTAAAGAACGTAAAATACAGTCAAACCTACCACCACTACGACTGTCCTCGATGGATTTGATGCTAGTGTGTTGGTGAAGAAAGATGTAAAATTCAGTATCAGGACACTGGACCAATAGATGGCGAAGCGGTTTGTCCAAGGTTACCTTCCTCTCAGGCTCTTGAGGAGTCTCCTAACTATATGGTGAAGAACGAAAAGAGAAAAGCATACACCATTTAAAAATTACGAAAAGTCACAGGAATGTAAATTATATCTTTACATACAGTCATAGCCGAAAAGACTCCCACCAGTTTGGCTTGTGGGAGGCCGACTGCTTAGATATTTCGGGAACTTCCTCTCGAATTAAGATTTGTAATGTAATTGCAGTAATAGTAATAATAGTGATTACAGGAGTAATAATAAGAAGAAATGATAATAGTCGTAATATTACAAATGGCGATAGCTGAAGTAGGAAAACAGAAGAGGTTGTAGTAAAAGGAATGTAAAAGTGTAGCAATAAGAATGTAAAGCAATTTTAGCAAT
>NW_023658324.1:0-2500 GCF_015228065.2 Penaeus monodon
ATATATATCATCTGCTATAGTAATATCTCTACTATCTCTCTAATATATACTATCTATATATCTCTATCTGTATATCGATAATATAGATATATATATTAATCTAATATATAAATAGTATATATCTATCTATAGAATATCTATATAGATATCTATATATATATATATATATATAATATATATATATTATAATATGCTTCTTATTCTATCTATCTATCTATCCTATACTATATAATTATATATATTATATATATATAGATATACTATCTAATATAAGTATCTATATATTATTCTAATTAATATCTATATCTATATATTATATCTAGATATATATATATAGATATATATATCTACATATCTTAATTAGTGATATATATATATATATATATATTATATTAAATATCAAATAATATAGATATATATATTATATATATATTAGTATAGTGCTATTATCTAATCTATATCTATATGTATATCTATTATCTATATCTATTCTATATCTTCATATAATATATTATATATATATATATATATACTATACTATATATAAATAGCTATATATATTATATATATATATATATATTCTATAATATATATATAATATATATATATATATATATCTATATATATCTAGATATCTATATATTAAGCTATATATAGACATACAATATTATATAGATATATATTTGTATATAAGAATAACATCTCAAGATAGGTATTTATATCTATATCCTATTCTATATATATATATAATATGTATATAGATATATAGTAATCTATATTATATGATATATATCGTCTATCTATCTATCTATCTCTCTCTCTCTCTCTCTCTATATATATCTATATATATAATATATTACATATCTACTATTATATCTATGTGTATCTATATTTCTATGCTCGTGTATAGTTATATATATATATATATCTATTTATATTATATATAATCTATATCTATATCTATATCATATATATTATTCCATTATCCTATATCTTTATATATATATATTATATCTATATCATATATATATATAGTTATATATATCTATATGAGTATATATATAGAGTATATAATATATATATATACGATCGTATCTATATTCTATATAATCTATGTGTCTATATCTATAGTGTTATGTCTATATCTATATCTATATATATCTAATATATATAATATCTATATCTATATATATTATATCTATATCCATATATCTTATATATATATCTATATCTCAATCATACATATATAATCTATTACTATATATGAATCTCTTATATCTATATAATATATCTATCTATATATATATATAATATAGATATATAGATTATATATATAGTTAGTATCCTATATATAGAATATATCTATCCTAGCTATATCTATCTATCTATATATATATAATATAATATATATATTCTATATCCTATATATCTAGATATCTATATATCTATATATCTATATATGCGTATATATATAATGTGTATCTATCTATCTATATATATATATAAAATCTATATATGCTATATAGTTATATATAAAATATATATATCGTGTATATATAATATATAAATATATATACTATATCTATATATAATGATGTATAATATATGATATATAATATAGTATATATATTATAGTAATACTATATATACTATCTATATATTTATATATTAGTAGTATATATATATAATATATATATATATATATATATATGTTAACGGTGTATATATAGTAGACTGATATGATATATATATATATATAGTATATTATTATCTATATATATAGTATGCCCTCATATTATTATATATATCTATATATCTATATATATATATATATAATCTGATATATAGTATATATCTATATAGTATATAATTATGACTAATAGTATAGTATAATTATATATATATATAATCTATATATATATATATCTATATATATCAGGTATATCCTATATATATATATATATAGAGTGGATTATATATATCCTATATATATATATATATGTATATATTATAGTATATATATGAATATATATATATTATAGTATCTATCTATAATATATATATATATTATTATATCTATATATATCTAGATGCTCACTATACATATATATATGTATATATATATTATAATATATATATATATATATATATATATCTATATAGCTATATATATCTATATATATCGATCTATATATTAATATAATATATAATATATACTATATTATATAATATATTATAATTATATATTATATATATTATATGAACACACAGGGAACGCAGTATTCATGTAATGAATGCAGAATGAATATCTAATAAATACATCTCTTGTATTGTGAAGATATTCATTCTCATTCATACCTTTTCTACGTATGAAGACCGATTCTCTGTCTATCTATCTATCTATCTATCTATCTATCTATCTATCTATCTATCTTATATAATATATATATAACTTATATATATATATATATATATGCACACACACATATATGACTGATAA
>NW_023658324.1:5000-24495 GCF_015228065.2 Penaeus monodon
AACACATTTCAAAGAATAATGCAAAAGATGACGAAGGCATATTATGGTACAGTCACTTGCAAATTCCATACAAGCTACTTTGTCGTTGCAAGTCTTCTTTAAATTCTAAATGACTGAATCCTTGGGGTCAAATGGAAAGGAATATAACCTCTCCCGTTGAAAAGCAACAAAATTTCCTGCTTACAAACATTTCAGACTAAATAAAAGGAAAATATCCTGCACTCTTAGAAGCCCCCGAACTGATAACAATCACTTTTTACTGGACTAGGGAATGAGAAGAAATTATGTTATCATCTCACCACTCTGATTATTCACATTAACCAACGAAATTTTACTTAAAATAAATCAAAAGAACTGCAAAATATATAGGGGTTCCTCAGTTATTCTTACTGTGTAAGTAAACACTGTAAAGGAGAAAGGATATCTGACCGTAAAACATTTCTATGTAGCAAGAAGAATGATAATATATATAAACAAATAAGTAAGTAAACAATTAGATAGACAATCAAATATACAGACTGAAAAATAAAAAGATAAAACAAAATTCACTGACTGACACCATCACAATCTTCCCTAGACTTAACTACAAATTACACTTAGAGAATGTCGAATACTGTATCAAAAACGAAAAGGAAACTATTATTAGTACTGCGACACTGAAAAATTACTTTCTTATCTCAATCAACTACAAAGTACAAAAACGAACAAAATTCCTGAAACTACTGTTGATAATTAGACATACTAAAATATATTTATTTAGCTTTCTGAAAACAACTGTGCATTAACAGATACACTGAGGAACAACAATTTTACCCTAAAACAGCTCTTCCATATTTAGTCTTTCAATTTAGACTGACGGAAGAGAATGTTGTAGTGGAAGGGAGGTACCCGTTTCAGGACGGATTGTGAAAAAAACAGGATATTGGAGTAATTTTTTTTCTTTCTTTTTTTTAACATTTTCAACGTTAGGTTGGATTCATAATCAAGAGAGAGAGAGAGAGAGAGAGAGAGAGAGAGAGAGAGAGAGAGAGAGAGAGAGAGAGAGAGAGAGAGAGAGAAAAAAGAGACCGAGAACCGAGAGGAGAGAGAGAGAGAGAGACGATGGACGGAGAAAGATTTTCGTAGATAGATAGAGATAGAGAAGAAGACAAATAGAAGATATATATATATACTATATGATAATACATATATTAGATATATATGTATGTATATATAAGTATGTATATGTATATATAATAATATAGGTATATATTTATATATATATATATATATATATAATATTTATAAATATAATATATATATAAGAGAGAGAGAGAGAAGACGAGAGAAGACGAGAGAGAGGCGACGGCACGAGAGAGAGAGAGAGGGGAGGAGGGAGAAAGCAAGAGAGATGATAGATAGAAGATAGACGAGAGAGATAGATAGATAGAAGATAGAGACAGATGGAAGTAGAAAAGAAAGAATAGAGAGACAAATAGAAGGCAGCCGGCAGAAGGTAAGCAAACAGAACGGGAGACAGGGAAAGTAGAAAACATAATACAAACAGACAGCCAGGTACACAAAAACATGCGTACAGAACAAATGATATTAAAATACTAAAAAAACAAGAAGAAAGAAAGGGGGAAACAGATGAGTGCGAGGAGAGAAAGCGAGAAGAGAGAGAGAAAGAGAGAGAGAGAGAGAGAGACGGATGATGAGGGTGGAGGAGAGAGAGAAGAGATTCTCCGGATGAGAGAAGAAGGAGAGAGAGAAGGAGACGAGGAGAGGCGAGTACGAGAGAGATCGGAGAGACGAGAGAGAGAGGGACGAGAAGAAGTGATAGATAGAAGATAGAGAGCGAGAGAGTGGAGAGAGAGAGAGAGAGAGAGAGGAGAGAGAGAGGGGGAGAGAGAGGAGAAGAGAGGATGGAGAGAGAGAGAGGAGAGAGAGAGAGGAGAGTCAGAGAGAGAAAAAAATATATTATATAAATATATATAATATATATAGATACAGAGAGAGAGAGAGAGAGAGAGAGAAGAGCGAGAGAGACGAGAGAGAAGACGAGACGAGACGAGAGACAGAGAGAGAGAGAGAGAGAGAGGGGGGGGGCGGGAGAGAAAGAGAGAGAGAGAGAAGGATAAAGTGAGCGAGGGAGAGAAGAGCTGAGAGAGAGATGAGAGAAGCCCGAGGATCGAATGAGAGGTAGAGAGAAGACGGAGGAGAGGGAGGAGCTGAGAGAGAGAGAGAGAGAAAGAGAGAGAGGATGAGAGAAGAGAAAGAGAGAGAGAGAAAGACCACGATGAGAACGAGAGAGAAGAGATGACCGAAGATCGAGAGAGAAAGAGAGAGGAGAGAGAAGAGAGAGGGGGGGGGGGGAGACAAATGGAAAGAAGATTAAGAGAGCGAGAGCCGTGAGTGAGAGAGAGTGGGAAAAGAAGGAGCGAGAGGAGAGAGTGAGAGATGGGGAGAGGAGAGAGAGAGATGAGAGAGAGAGAGAGAGGAGAGAGAGAGAGAGAGAGAGAGGAGATGAGAGAGTAGAGCGGATGAGAGAGAGAGAGGAGAGAAGAGGGAGACGAGATGCGAATTGGAGATGAGAGAGAGTGGAGAGAAGAGAGAAGAGAGAGGAGAGATAGAGAGATGAAAGAGGGAGAAAGCGCGAGAAAGGAGAGAGAGAGACGGAGAGAGATGAGAGGGACGAGAGAGATGAGACGAGGAGAGAGGATGAGACCGGAGAGAGAGAGAGAGAGAGAGAAGAGAGAGAGAGAGATGACGAAGAGAAGAGAGAGAAGGGAAGTCGAGAGACGAGCGGAGGAGAGAGAGAAGACGAGAGAGAGGAGAGAGAGAGAGAGATGCTGAGAGAGAGAGAGAGAGATGAGAAGAGAGATGAGAGAGAGAGGGGAGGAGCGGAGAAGAAAGATGTTTCGTAGAGAGGTAGATAGTAGATAGATAGGTGAATATACGTACGCGACGACGCTACGCATCGTCTACGGGTAATCAGGGCCCGCGCGGAGCGTTACGGTCAGACCCACCGGAGGGAGGCGAGGGCTGGCCTAGCGCTAGGTCGGGGAGCTGTAGCACGAAACTCCGGTTCAAACGGGTGAGATATCAGATTTGAACTCCGCCCCGCCCCCCCCTGAGCGAAAGGTTATAAGGTGATTTAGGACTTTTGGACCCACGTGTGAAAACGCCACGTGGTACACTGGTAACGAAATAGAATATCCACACTCTGTAGAATATTCACATACATAGACTGAGAGAGAGAGAGAGAGAGAGAGGAGAAAGGGGTTGGGGGGAAGAGGGAGAGAGAGAAAGAGAGAGGGGTTGGGGGAGAGGAATAAAGAAAGAGAGAGAGAAAGAGAGAGAGAGAGTGGGAGAAAGAGAAGGGAGAGAGGACGAGGGAGAAAGAGAGTGTGTGTGGTGGGTGTGTCGTGGTGTGTGAGAGAGAGAGAGACAGAGCAGAGAAGAGAAAGAGAGATAAGACACGAGACTGACCACGAGAGAGAGGAGAGAAAATCAAAGAGGGGGGAACAGACGAGAGAGTAAGTAGAGAGAGGAGAAGGACGACTCCGGGGAGAAGAGGAGAGAGAGAGAGAGACCGAGAGAGAGGACGGAGCAGAGAGAGAAGAGACGAGGAGAGGGGGGAGAGGAAAAGAGAGAGAAAGAGAGAGAGGGACAGAGAGAGAGACAGACAGACAGAGAGAGAGAGAGATGAGAAAGAGGAGAGGAGAGAAGAGAGAGAGAAAGAGAGAAGAAGAAGAGAGAGAGGAGAGACGAAAAGAAGAGGAGGAAGAGAGAGAATCGGAGGAGACGAAAGAGAGAAGAGAGAGAGGAAAAGAGAGGAGAGAGAGGAGAGAGGAGAGGAGAGGAGAGAGAGAGAGGGGAGAAGACGAAGAGAGAGAGAGAGAGAGGAGAGAGAGTGGGGGAGAGAGGAGTGGGGGAGAGAGAGTGGGGGGGAGAGAGAGAGAGAGAGAGAGAGAGAGAGAGAGAGAGAGACAGAGACAGAGAGACCGAGACAGAGCCAGAGGACCTGAGAGAGAGAGAGAGAGGACAGAGACAGAGACAGAGAGAGAGAGAGAGAGAGAAGGGGACAGAGAGAGAGAGGAGAGAGAGCGAGAGAGAGATGATGAGACGAGAGAAGAGATGAAGGAGAGAGAAGAGAGAGAGATCAGAGACAGACAGAGACAGACAGAGACAGACAGAGACAGAGACAGAGACAGAGACAGAGACAGAGACAGAGACAGAGACAGAGACAGAGAGAGAGAGAGAGAGAGGAGAGAGACAGAGACAGAGAGAGAGAGAGAGGAGAAGAGAGAGAGAGAGAGAAAGAGAGAGAGAGAGCCAGAGAGAGAGAGAGAGGAGAGAGAGAGAGAGAAGATCCGGAGAGAGGAGAGAGGACAGACAGACAGACAGGACAGACAGACAGACAGAGAGACAGAGACAGAGACAGATCGACGAGAGAGACGAGAGAGAGAGAGAGAGAGAGAGAGAGAGAGACAGAGACAGACAGAGGAGAGGCAGACAGAGAGACAGAGGGACAGAGAGAAGAGACAGAGAGAGAGGAAAGAGAGAGAGAGAGAGAGAGAGAAGAGAGAGACGAGAGAGAAGAGAGGAGAGACCGAGATTGGCAGAATCGAAGAGGGAGAGACGATGAACGAGGAGAGGAAGAGAGAGAGAGAGAGACAGACAGACAGGACAGACAGACCAGACAGACAGACAGACAGACAGACAGACAGACAGACAGACAGGACAGAGGGAGAGAGAAGAGAGAGAGAGGACAGGAGAGAGAAAAGAGAGAGAAAAGGGAGAGAGAGAAAGAAAAGAAAGAGAGAGACAGAGAGGAGACAGAGACAGAGACAGGACAGAGAAAGAGAGAGAGAGAGAGAGAGACACACAGAGACACAGAGAAACAGAGACACAGAGGGACAGAGGACACCGAGAAGGACACGGACAGACTAAACAAAATGTTTCCAAAGGCCACACTAGCCACACACAAACTCACCTTCCAATTTTCTTAAAAGCCGAGTTTGTGTCTTTTAGTATAGATGGATTAATTTCAAAATATGTGATGTCGTTTCCGCTTTTTGGCTGAGGCAAAATTGGCAGCAGCAGCAGCACCCCGACAGGCCTGTGCCGATGCGAGAGAAGAAAATAAAGGTTCTGCCCATTACTCGGTGGACGGGAACGGGAATGGGCAACACAGGACAGATTCTAACCGCTTGAGTGACTGATGATTTAAACGCTAGCCTTTACTCAATATAAGATATAAACAAAACAAAGGCTATGATCATTAAATCTTAATAAAAGAGTTCAAATCATATTAATAAAGTGGCTCCAGTGGAGTGTAAATTTCATGCCAACAAAAACATAAAAAAAATATATTACCAAAAATCAAAAACTAAAAAACAACTATTCAAAATAAAGGAAACACAAAACAAAAAAAAAAAAACGGAACCAAAAGTCCTCTTCCCTCCGGAGTAAATCAAAAACATAAAACAAAAAATTGGAATAACAAAAGAATTAAAAAAAATGTCAGGCATGCAATCAAAAAAAATCAGTTTGAATAAGTAGTAATCAATCAAGAAGAAAAGTAGATCTAGGGATATCATTTGCATTCCATCCCTAGAGAGATTAGGATCAGGAAAGTGCAAAAATGTAATGATTTACATACCAAAAAAAAACAAAACAAAAAAAAAGGGAGGAAAAATGTGTTGAGGCACGCGCAGAACAGAGTGAAGAAATGATACCATGCAATGCTAACTTTTAGTCATCAATTGCCTACACTAACCACATGCCTGCATGATCATGCACCCGGGAAGTATGTAATATCAAGTCTCTCCAATGGCTGTTATATACTGTCATGTGAGTGTATTACTACAAGACTTTATTAGCAACGAAGTTTTACAACAGAATCAAACTACATCCTGTGTCAACACCACACAAACCTTTTTAAGTGGTGGTGATGAAATAAATTTTAAAGGAATAATATATATATTTATCATGCAAGTGTGTATGTTACCACACTCTATTAAAACATTTTTCACTTAGAAGTAAAAACAGTAGAATATAATTTATATTGGCATAGTTAACAGATTTCACCCACCACATGTATTACCGACTCCTCAGCCAATCATCTAGAAAGTACAGACTTTCCTCAGCAGCAATAATGGCTGTGTATTGGGCTCCCCCACCACCAACAAAAATCACCAATTTGACATCTCACCCGACCACCACTGCCGCGCTCAAGCTGGGCGGGCACATTCATCCACAACGGGACGGAAGTGAACCTTCGTCGTCATCAAAGCTCCCTGGTGACCGGACGCCATATCATCGATCGTCATCGTCGCTGTTCCAGCCAGAGTGTTGTAACAGAATCTCCAGGTCCCCCCCACACCCCCACCATCCCCACATTGAGGGGGTCAGCTGTGCCCCCTCCACCAGCTAGTGCTGCCAGACCTGATGCCCCACACTGTTCCTCACAAGACTGTAATCCAATAGATAAATGGAGAGGTAGTGTGAAGGTGTGACCAAACTACTCAATTGTCGAGCCGTAATGCGTTTATCAATAAAGGGCTTATATTTCTATCACCTGCTGTTCCCCTGCTAACGCCACCCGCCATCCCCGCAAGGCCGATGCGTCAACACTGTTCATCACCAGCTGAAAAACGAGATAAAACTTTGAAGAAGTTGCATCAAACTTGTACTGCGGGTACAGAATAACAATTTATCAATATTGATCCAGTTAAACAAGGCATAATAATAGAAAATAATAGAGGGGAAAGAGGGGAAAGGGGAGGGGTATGAAGAGGATACGTGGCCGGCACAGAAACTTTCATCTTTTCATTGACAAATAGTTCAGACCAGAGTCACCAACACCTTGCTGTGTTGATACTATACCAATCCGTCCATCATTCATCGATTCTGCAGGTTAACTAGAGGACGAAGCCAATCATCATAGCACAGAGGGTAGGGGGGGTGCCAGGCTGAAGGAACTCAGTGGTAGCCTCTCAATTACAGGGATGTAAATTGTGATTACGGAGTGGCGGGTAGCTGGCGAACTTAGGGAGAACATTATTTTGTTTATCTTATTGATTTAAAAAAACCTGCAGGTGAACATGTTATTCATTGACACAAAGACCTGCCAATTCAATTCCAACCTAATCAAAGTTTTCAATGAAAAGGGACTAAAACCCAAAAGTGTTTGTGTTTATGATCCTACTTGTTCCTCCTTGAATTAATTTGCAAAAAGAATCTCTCCCTTCAAGAAGACATAATTAGCAAACTAAGCTTATGTAAAAATGTTCATGTACATGTACCCTAAAAATATAGAATTCTATTCCCAAACAAACAAACAGACTATTTTTCTTTTACTTCATGAATTATCCTTCTTTTATTTGTTTATTTATTTATTTATTTTTTTAATCCACCATAATTCCAAAAATCAGCTTAGGAAAGTTTCAAAACAAGTTCACACGTGACAAAAATTAGCACCAACACAATGCATATCTTGAACGCCAAAATATCCAGCATGAAAGTAAATGAAACAAAGAAAAAATCAAAACCAAAAAATCATCCTGAGGTATTGGCAGACGCAACATGAGCTTAAAACTGTCAGATTCAACTTAACCGAGGAGCATCATTCTGCAAACTGTCAAGGGGATCGTAAAACAGGGCGTAGGATGGTGAACGGCCAAACAGTACGTCCAGCAACAAATGGACGGCTCACCAGCGGTGTCAATGAGCGAACGCCTGCAAAATGACGAGATGAACTTTGAGCCACCACAGTCCAAAATCAAAGGAAAATGCAAAAAAACAGGACATAAACAGGACATTAATTGAGGTTCAGAATTAGAATAAAGAAAAGAGAAGAGATAAACATATCAAATGTTAACACTGCTCATAGGATAATCAATACATTGAATTAAAAGGGGAAAAAAATCATTATATACATAATATACATCATCAGTGTGTGAATGTGAATGTGGAATGTGAGTGAGTTAGTGTCTATCACTGTCAGTGTCAGAGAGTGTGTGTATGTATGTGTGTGTGTGTGTGTGTGTGTGTGGCTTGTGTGTGTGTTTGTGCTGTGTTGTGTGTGTGTGTGTGTGTGTGTGTGTGTGGTGTTGTGTGTGTATGTATGGATGTATGTATGTATGTGTGTGTGTGTGTGTGTGTGGTGTGTTTGTGTGTGTCGTATGTGTGTGTTTGTGGTGTGTGTGTGTGTGTGGGTGTGTGTGTGTGTGTGTGTGTTTGTGGTGTGTGTGTGCTGTTGTGTGGTGTGTGTGTGTGGTGTGTTCCATCAGTGTCCAGTGTGTCATCTGTCCATCAGTATCAGTGTGAATTTGTCTCGTCCATCAGGGTCATGTGTCTGTCGTCCATCAGTGTCAGTATTGTGACTGGTCTGTCCATTCCAGTTGTAAGTGTCTGTCTGTCCATCAGTGTCAGTGTAGTGTGGTGTGTCATGCTTATCATTGTCAGGTTGTGTGTATGTTCGGGCCTTATCAGTGCTGTGTGTCTTGGTCTGTTTTTCCATCAGTGTTCTGTGTGTCTGTCTGTGTGTCCATCAGTGTCTGTGTGTCTGTCTGTTTGTCCATCACGTGTGTGTAGGTTCTGTCTGTCCACATCAGTGTCAAGTGTTTGTCTGTCTGTCTTGTGTCACTGAGTGCATGTCTATTCTATATGAGTCTGGCTCTTGTGTGTTAACCTCTGAAAGTGAGGAAGCTGTGTCAGGGTGTGGCCTTTGTCAGCATGGTTTTGTTGACATGTGCCAGCGGTGTGCCTTTGTTCATGTCTCTATGAATTCCCAGTGATTTTTTTTATTTTACCATCTCAAGTCATTAGCAAAGTTTAAAGAAAGTAGTATTATCACACTGTAGAGATATAACTTAAGAATACTTGCCAAAGCAGTGACAGGGTGAAAAAACAGACTAAAGTTTCTTCTTGTATTGACATGGTTTTTAATCTGGCATGTAAAAAAGAGTCATTTTTTATACCTACTTCCACATTATATGTATAAAAAACATGTAATGCTTAAACACCAAAATTACAAAAATAAGCAATTGACCTTAAAAAACACGAAGAAAATAAATCAAACATTGGCTTCTGAATGCTTCCACACACACTACAGAGGACTAACTGAATCCTTCCTGTCTAACCCAAACTTTTATCCTACTACTTATGGAACAATCAATAAAATGATCAATAACTGAGCTACTCTGTGAGGCCAAACCCAGACTTGAGAAACTTATACTATTAATGTAACAAATTCTAATGCAGCCATTACAGTGCTGAAGTAAATTCTATACTTTCATTATTATAAAGAAAAGTTTATTGATATAAAAATACAAGTAATAGAGTATGATAAATACAAAATAATTATGTGTGCCCTTTTCCTTCCATAAGTATGGTTTTTACTGCAAGGCTTTGTATCTCTGATAATATTCATCTTTCCTTGCCATTCTACATTAAACTTTCTCAAAAATCGACGATCGTCCAAACAAAATCTAAAGGAGTAATTAAAAGTTCATTAGAAGATTAAAATATAAAATTAACAAACCAGTGGAACTGCCTCCCTAAATTTCAACTTAATTCCTCCAAAGTACTCTCAGTTACTTGCCCTTTTATTGAAATCCAACAAACTTAAAATTCTCTTACAAAAAAACTATTACTCAAAGAGGAAGGCAAGTTAAAACACTAAAACCAAAGCTTCCTTTGTCCCTTAGCCATCACCCTAACCAAGGAGTAACATCACGCCCTGGCTCTGCAGAAATCCCGAGTATCTTGCGAGGGGCGACCTCAAGTACTCCTAGCAACTTTTCATAAGTACCTTTAAAAAGGGGCCATACATTAAACTTTGTACACTGTAACTCCTCACAGAGGTCTATCATCCTAAACAGGTCTCCCGATGGCTATCCTAAAGCGCATCCTATATCGGAAATAAGGTCACCGAGTCCCGACGGCAGAGGCCATGACGCAAGCCCTCATCCCAAAGCACTAAGACCAGGCTCCCTCGCGCCAGCATCTCATTTCCAGGCGTGTTACTTGTGGTGCCTTAGAAAACTACTTCATGATGACATGAGGTTCTGCCAGGGCTGTGCTGTCCACACGGCCAACATTTCAAGCATTCTAACGCTTTTCTCCTAACACTGCATGTCTCGGTTAAGGACTCTAGCCTGCGTCTCGGGCCCTATTATCTTATCTAATATATCAACAGAGCATGTCTAGCATGTTCATGACTATTGTGCGCCGCGGTGGCATGCCAAGGGTTCCATTCAGTTGACATTTGGCGCAGATGGGCGGGGGTACGGACTGAGCAGGCCCAAATGAGCGAATTTTGGCCCACAGTCCTCCCTCGGGCTGGCTACGCACCATATACCTGAAGTCTGCACTCAATTTCGGGCCTCAGCCGCTCCTCAGGTCGCCTCGGGCTTGGCCTCACCTCGCCCCTCTACTGCAGGTAAGAGTGCTGCTCGCGAATCCAAGGGACGAGCTCCAGGAACCAGGCAAACGGCACTGTTAAAATTTCTTGGTGAATTGTTTGTGGCAAGAGGAGAAAAATATCGATGTTCCTCCATGGCTCGCACGACCGGCTCGGCCCCGGCTGCCATTGTTGAGTCTGCAGCAGAACAAGCTCGGCAGAAGATATTGGGCGGGCGGGAAACGCGGACCCCCTCGCCGCCGCCGCCCTCGGCCCGCGGGGCGCCGGCGGCCCTGCGCTGGGCCCCGGCGTGGGGCGCGGAGAGGCCCAGGCTACATCAGAAGGGCAGAAGAGCCGCGGAGGAGGCGAGAAGCGGAGGCAGAGACGCGGTCGCAGTGAGCGTTTGAACGGCCCCGTCGCGCCATTGGCGACGGCCGCCGCCACCACGCCCGCGCCCGCGGCCCCCTCCGGCGCCCTCGGGCGACCCGCGGCGGCGGCGGCGCTCATTGACGGGGCGGCCCTTGGCCAGGCCCTCGCAGGTCAGGCCGCTGCAGGGGGTGGGGAGGGCGCCCGCCCACATGGTTCGCACTTTTCCTATGGGGTCGCACGGGATTCTCGCCTCTCTGCGGCCTCACGGCTACGGCGTTACTAACAAGGCCGCCAGCTACCCTGCAGGAAAGCCCCGGCGTGAAGCGCCTCAGGGCCTGCTCATCATTGGCAGTCCTCGCCTGCGGGACCCTCGTGTGTCTGCGCTTTTCTTGCCTGGGAAACTATATCACTACTTCTCAGTAAAATTCATAAGTCATTTATTTAACCGCAGGGATCTTGTCCATAGCAGAAAGTGTCGACTTAGTGAACATGTGGAGTGTTGTTGCAATAAGGTTTTCAATGTCCAAAGGAAGTGGGTGACATAAGTCACGCTTGCAAGATATAAGGTTACATTCAGGATTGCAGTTGTTTTTTTTTTTCATAATAAAACATAAAGGTGTTTTGTAGTATTCAATTTATGGGGTAAAGATCCCATTTCGTCAGAGAATAGAAATGTTATGTAATTTTTGGCCTTTGTAGGTTAGGGGTCTTAGAGATACGGGCAAATAATAGTCAGAAGATTTATATATAACCTCTAAAAATGAACATATATTCAGCTCTTTAATGATAAAAGAAGTAAATGTTGACAAGTTTGGTTCAGTTGACATAAAGTTAGGTTTTTACTTCCATATATACATACATATTGGTTTTTGATTGTGTAAAAAAACAAGTCGCAGTACAAGTAGAAAAAAAAAAAAAAAAAAAAAAAAAAAAGTACAGCAGAATACGTCTTTGTCGTGATGATCCCGATAGTTTTGTCTTTCCATTCCCATCATTGTAAAATTTACACAAGTTCTTTCATTAATGAATTCAGGCCTTTTACAGTTAATTCCAGCTGTATATTAACAAAATTGCATTATTTACTTATTATTACTGTTGTCTTATTATTGTTATTATTATTATTATTATTATTATTATTATTATTATTATATTGTTACTAAGAATGAAATGTGAGAAGTTTGAAACAACGACACAGATTTGATTTTCTACATGAGACCAGTGTGTTATAAACAGAAGTTGCGGGAAACATAGAAAAAGTTACTGTGGGAAGATGTCTATTGTCAATGGATATGTGGTTTAAAGTCTTTTCTGTTATCACAATAATTTGATATGAAACTGTCAAGTGGACCAGTTACCAAGTTTCTTTTCATAATGGCCCCTCAAGTATTTTCAAGTGGCTATACAGAGATTGCTTTGCTTATTATTTTTAATAGAAGTAGTAGTAGTAGTAGTATTGTATTATTTTAAATTATTTTGATATAAAGAACAGTTATTAGGTCCCACTGATAATCATATTTAACGTGGCTCGTGCACAATATACGCATTAAAATATATATTAGTAGTTGATGAGATTACATTGTTCAAAACCAGTCGATTTCAGCTTATCTATTCTTCAAATATACTGATTTACATGTTTTCCATCCATATTATTGATATAAAGGAAGTTTATTGTCATTGTTAGACTGTCACATAAAAGTTTAAAAAGTTAAAATATGGAACTATATTTTTTCAGTTAGATCTTAGCCAAGCCCCCAGCACAGGATTTACTGGACAACGTATTATCTCTAAGCATTAATATCAAAATTCCAGCATCTGTTTTCTCTCTGTTCTGAAGTCTCCAGGGAGAGAAAAGATATTAAAGCCATTAAGATTTGCTTTCACTCATTTCTTAATTGTTGACTCCATGCATCTGGAGTTTATCTGACAGGAAAATATAGAATAAGGAGCTTTGTTCTTCTCTATTTATCTTTTGCTTTGTTATGTTGTTTGTTTTGTTCTAGAAGGAGATAACATTTATCAGTCAAGGGACTTCCTTTCACCAGATCTTTGTTGGCAATTATTGTTTTCTAGTGTTTTGTTGTTCTGTGTTAGTGGAATAAAGGAAAACAATGAACCATATTCATGTTGACATATGTATAAAAGATATGAATGAGAACGGAATATCTTAACAATACAAGAGATGTATTTGACCCGGTTTTGATTTATATCTTCGTCAGAAAACCCATGTATCATGTATTTCTGAGGAAGATATAATCAAAACTGGCAAATACATTTCCATATATTGTGAAGATAATCATTCTCATTCATACCTTTTATACCCCAAAAGGAATAATAATATACCAATTTTAGTGTATATATGTCAAGTATTTTTCTAACATTTTATTTTAATTTCAGGATTTCAGATATGCTTCAGTCACCTTTGACTAAGAGCCTGAGGGCTCTACAGCACCAAAGCAGCAAGGAATAGGCAAGCACTGGAGCGGCATAAATCGTATGCTTGACATGCAGGAGGTTAGGGAGAGACGTAATTATGCAGGCAGATTCAGTATTGGGTAAGATTATTTTTAAATATTACAGTTAGATGTGTATATATAATTGAGAATTGCCAAACGTTATCATCATTCTACGACACAGTGAAACTGATTAGTTTGAATTCTTTTGTAAATGTACTCATAATAGAAGTCTTTTTTTTTTCTATCAGGAAAAGTCCATTCTTATGAAAAAAGGCAGCCCAAACATCCTTAAACACTATATAGGTTAGCCACAAAATTATATTCATTTTGTATTTAAGCCCCAAGATCCATGGCAAGATTTCAGATTTTTGTCATTGCTCTTATGGCAGATAAGTATAGATGCAGTGTATCACAGCTAATTCCATGAGGCAAATTGCAACACCCTGTCCTTAGTACTGGCTGTGGAGCATGTAGGTACAAACATCCAGATCTGCACTAGATCATGATCATGCATTGGAATTCTCACTTGCTTAAAGGGTGTGTTGATTCTGCAACCCATAGTCTTCACCTACCAGAGCCCCCCCAAAGGATGTCAGGGTTTATTATAAGCCCAGATGGTGTCAGTGCACAGAATCCCAAGGGGGAGAGACAGAATTCATGAAGATCGATGGAAGTCTCCTTGGGATCTAACACACCTCACCTAACTACTGTCACTTAACCCATTATCACAGGCGGTGACATCTATCACATTGTGTTAGAGCATTCCCTCACACAGAGACGACTGCTTTTTGGCATACCTGATCAAGCCACTCTAAAGTTGTGTGCATTAGATAGTTCGTGCTTGGCCTGGCCTGCATATGTGGAGGAGAAATGAGGCATATGTTATCCAAAGATGTTGGTCACACATTGCCCAAACATGCAATTTGATAGAGACGCACAACACGCGACTCCATTCATCTATAACATCAGCCGATTAAGTATGTTCCTGTTAAGCCACATAATTTTAGGATTGTAGGCATTAAGTGTACTTTATTTTTATATTAGGCAAAACATTTGTTTGGTCATTTAGTCTGAGAACACTTTGGATGTACTGCCTTCAAATAGCCCCTCAAAAGCAGTCTTAAAGCCCTCTTTTTTGCTACAGTACTAAAAAACACATTTATGCCTGCAGCCAAAGAGCTAGAGAGCCAGTGTAATTTTATGTTGCGTGTTTTTATATTTCCCTGAAGGAGGTGACCCTGCATGTACCCTGACATATAGTTCAGTAGGGCACACTGGGGGGGCTCCTATTTAAGGTCTTCTCTAATAATATATATATTTTTAAGGGGGGGGGGGGAAATTACAGCAATTACAAATATCATCATTATCAATATTATCAGATTCTACATCTAAGATTCACACACAGGGGCTAATCACAGGGACTTAAAATTCATATTATAAAATTATAATTTTGTGGCATAACCTATAGTGTTCAAGAAGTTGGGACTACTCTCCTCATATGAATGTAGTTTTCTTGAAGGCATCCCTGGTGAGGTAGTCTACTGTGATGTGATAGGATTGCCATCCCGTGATAAAAGGGTTTATAAGGAGAAAGACCAGCTTTCAGGTGTGGTCGATCCAAGGAGACTATGCATTATAATTTATTAATTCTGTGTCTCCTGTTGGGATTCTGTGCCAGTGACCCTCATTACGTAGTGGATGGGCATGATTCTGAAGCTTCTCATCTGCAACAGATTGATTTATCCCTACCACAAGGATGGTACATGAAAAAAATCATTTTAGAAGGATGTCCTCACTCTTATAACAATCCAACTCATCCCTATAAAACTAAAACAACTGTGCACCTTTTATAAAAAAGGGCCACAGTGGTTATAAGGGATGCAAAAATAATTTTGCAAGAGATGTTTTTGTAACTGATGAAAATCAAATTTCACTTGTGAGAGTCTCTTAAAAGATAAGTCATCACCAGGCTACCAAAACAACATCGAGCAAGTCCATAGTTAGACCTCCCCTGAGTTTAAAATGTACAATATGAACAAGATCTAGTAAGCTTTGTGCGCAGAAAGAATTTTACAAAATTTCTAGGAAACCGCCTCTAAATTTGGACGCTTATTCTCATGTCTTTTCAGTTAGATTTTGATGTTTTAAAGCAAGTATTAAATCCCTTCTTTCTTTCTTTTTGAAGGCAAAAACAAGTGTAGGACAGTTATCCAACATATGTGGAGATCAAGAGAAGGGAACACAAGCCAAATTCGAATGGAACTACATTCAAAGTTATAGGGAGGTTTCCGACACCTACAGTTCTGTTACCCATCTGGAATGTTGCAGGCTTTGCGTTAGGAGCAGGTAAGTTCATTGAAAAAATTTTTTTCTATCTTACCAAAAAATTAAAAACAAAAAATTTTTTTTTTAAAAAAAAAAAAAAAAAAAATATTTTTTTTTGAAAAAAACTTGTTAAATTATTTTGCCAGAGTGAAGTTACAGTTACTCATAAATTAAGGTGAAATATAAAGATTGTAATGATTTTGATATTTTTTCTTTCTTTCTATCTTCTTCCTTTTTAAGCAGTTCTTGTTATCTTGTTGATTTAGTACCTTCCAGAATTACAGTAGAGGAACCTACTGGGTCTGGGTGACCTTGCAGCAGTCGTAGACTTTAAAAGGGCATAGAGGCTTCTATTGGATGGCGACTCTCACAGCATGTGGCTTGTAGACCCGGCCCAAAACAACACTCACACTTGGTATCAGGACCTCTTTGCCACCTCATTGCAATGCTATTAGCCCTTTTTCTGCAGAGCTGTTTTTTGTAATTTTGACATTTCAAGATCTATATTTGTCATTTGTTTAGCTATATCAAGATATTGATAAATGTTTTATAGGGGTAGCAAACTTTATATACCGATCCAGGTAGTTATACTCTGTGGACTGAGGGATACTACAGTAACTCACAAATTAGCCCTTCAGGAAGAGTATGAATAGTTTTCCCGTCACTGCCTCGGTCAATGTTTTCTGGATAGGATAACCATGTTGCCAGATCCAGTGGTAATTAATTCGTGAAAGTTATTAAAACTCTCCTCTATTTAAGTCTTTTCTAATCTTCCTCCTTCCTTCGCCCCTTCTCGTCCTTCTTTCGCTTGTCCTTTCCCTCTCCACCATCTTCTTTACCTCTCTTCTGCTTCCAGTACTTGTGTGAAACCAAAGAGGGAAGAATTTTATTTGCATGTTATTTTCACATACCTGGTGGGATTTTATTGCATTTAAGCAATTCTTTTTTTATTATTATTTCCCGGGTACTGCTTTACGGGCAAAGAAGCAGCAATGGCTTGCACCGTGGCTGTGGAATCAGTATTACCGACCATTATAATTCCCAGATTCGAGAAACTGATCCACTACGGAGAAGAGGAAAAACAAAGAATTAATTGGAAGTTATAAAAAATTCAGAGATGATGGAAATGGATCATCAGGATTACTGGCTTAGCCCATGATTTTTTTTTTTTGCAGAGTTAGCACCAGCATATTAAAACCCAAAATGGGGGGAGCAGCATTCATAAGATGGGCTGCAAAGCAGCTGTTCGATATTGAGAGATAGAGAGTTTAATTTTCTTGTAAATCTCTGTATATAAGAAAATGTAAAATACATATATTCGTTCTAAATAAATAAATGTGATGGTTTCTAAGTAAAATATTTATTTTATATAAAACCCTCATATTTATAGTAGGAAGAAAATGAGGAGTAATTGTACTCATACTTTAGATGAAATATATTAGTTATGACTCTGGGGTTTGAAAATTTCAGATGAGCAAGAAATGGTAAATAAATCTTCATAAAATAAATATACATTAAAATTTTCAGAACTATCTAGGACATTGAGAGTGACTATTACGGTTCAGTAATAAATGCTAATTTAATGAACAGTAACTAAATACTTATTTATCATGTGTTGTTATCTTCTAACAAAATAAAAGGAGGACGAATAGATTAGATGAAAGTGTATCATTAATTTAGTAGACTCAAAAAAGAATGCAAAGCCCAATCCGGAACATCTTATGAAACTTATATTCAAATACATCAGAATGTAGAGATCATTTTTATTGTATTTACAGGTTTTCTGATGGTATTTTTTTACACATTTCATGGCCTACGCAAAAGCTACCAAGGAGTCTAAAAGGAGATCTTTTCCTGTTCACCTTGTTCCTTGTTCTTTATCCTAGTATAAGTTACTATCCATTACTATTATCAGTTGTAGTAAGTACTATACTTATGAATTAATGACAAAAGTTTTTATATTTCCCTGAAGTAGGGACCGCATGTACCCTGACATATAGCAGTAGGGCACGGGGGCTCCTATTAAGGTCTTCTCTAATAATATATATATTTTTAAGGATTACAGCAATTACAAATATCATCATTATCAATATTACCCAGATTCTACTTACTATTAGCGGGGCTAATCACAGGGGCTTAAATTCATATATAAAATATAATTTTGTGGCATAACCTATAGTGTTCAAGAAGTTTGGGCTACTCTCCTCATATGAATGTATTTTCTTGAAGGCATCCCTGGTGAGGGTAGTCTACTGTGATGTGATAGGATGCCATCCTGTGATAAAGGGTTAAGAGAAAGTACCAGCTTTCAGGTGTGGTAGATCCAAGGAGACTCTCTTTTATCTTTTTAATTCTGTGTCCCCTGTTGGGATTCTGTGCCAGTGACCCTCATTACGTAGTGGATGTGCAGATTCTGAAGTTTCTCATCTGCAACAGATTGATTTATTCCCTACACAAGGATGGTACATGAAAAAATCATTTTAGAAGGATGTCCCTCTTATAAAAAATCCACTCATTATAACAACAAAAAACCCAACTGTGAACCTTTTATCAAAAGGTGCACAGTTGTTAAAAGGATGCAAATAATTTGCAAGATGTTTTGTAACTGATGAAAATCAATTTCACTTGTGAGAGTCTCTTAAAGATAAGTCATCACCAGGCTACAAAACAATCATCGAGCAAGTCCATAGTTAGACCCCCTGGTTTAAAATGTACAATATGAACAAGATCTAGTAAGCTTTGTGCGCAAAAGACTTTTACAAAGATTTCTAGGAAACCGCTCTAAAATTTGGACGCTATTCTCATGTCTTTCAGTTAAGATTTTGATGTTAAAGAAAGGTATAAATCCTTCTTTCTTTCTTTTTGAAGGCAAAAACAAGTGTAGGACCCGTTATCCAACATATGTGGGATCAAGAGAAGGAAAAACAAGGCCAAATTCGAGGAACTAATTCCAAAGTTATAGAGTCCGACCTACAGTTCTTTTAACCATATGGAATGTGCAGGCTTTGCTTAGGAGCAGGTAAGTTCATTGAAAAATATTTTTCTATCTTACATTAAAAAATTTTAACTTTTTAAAAAATTTATTTTGCCAGAGTGAAGTTACAGTTACTTCATAATTAAGGTGAAATATAAAAATTGTAATTTATTTTGTATATTTTTCTTTCTTTCTATCTTCTTCCTTTTTAAGCAGTTCTGTTTTTCTTGTTGATAGTACCTTCCAGAATTACAGTAGAGTTAACCTACTGGGTCTGGGTGCCTTGCAGCAGTGTAGACTTTAAACGGGGCATAGAGCTTCTATGAGTGGCGACTCTCACAGGCATGTGGCTTGTAGACCGGCCCACACAAACACCACACTTGGTATCAAGACTCTTTGCTGCCTCATTGCAATGCTATTAGCCCTTTTTCGCAGAGCTGTTTTTTTGTAATTTGACATTTCCAAGATCTATATTTGTCATTTGTTTAGCTATATCAAGATGATGATAAATGTTTTATAGAGCAAACTTTATATTTCCTATCCAGGTAGGGGTATACTCTGTGGACTGATGGAGATACTACAGTAACTCACAAATTAGCCCCTTCAGGAAGTATGAATAGTTTTCCCGTCACCTGGCCTCTGGTCAATGTTTTCTGGGATAGATAACCATGTTGGCCAGATCCAGTGGGTTTAATAATTCTGAAGTTTTTTTAACCTCTCCTCTATTTTTAAATTTTTTTTTAATCTTCCTCCTTCCTTCTCTCCTTCCTCGTCCTTCTTTCTCTTGCTCCTTTCCCCTCCACCATCTTCTTTACCTTCTCTTCTGCTTCCGTACTTGTGTGAAACCAGAGAGGAAGAATTTTATTTGCATGTTATTTTTAAAATACCTGGTGGTGATTTTATTGCATTTAAGCATTTTTTTTTATATTATTCCCGGGGAGCTTTTTCGGGCAAAGAAGCAGCAATGGCTTGCACCGGGCT
>NW_023658325.1:10000-24482 GCF_015228065.2 Penaeus monodon
TATATATTTTATTATTAAATATATATATATATATATATTTTATATAAATATATATAATTAAACACTATCGCACATGTATAGCACACCACACACACACACACACCACCACACACACCACAACACAATATATATATATATATATAATATATATATATATATATAAATATTAAAATATATGCATTGTACACCACACACACACCACACACACACCCACACACACAAACACACATATAATTATAAATTTTCAATATATATATATATTAATATTATTTAAAACTATATATATATATATAATTTTATAATTTTATATTATAATATAAATATATATATATATATATATAAGTTCGTATTATATGTTATATTTATATATATTATACAAAATCTTCTTCTATCTATAGTTTGTATTATATGGGAATGTATATATATAATTATATTATTAATATTATATATATAATATATATGTGTGTGTTTAAAATATATATATATAATATAGTGTGTGTGTTGTGTTTTTTTGGTGTGGTGTTTGTGTGTGTGGTGTGGGGTGTGTGTGGTGTGTTGTGTACACACATATATATATATATAATTTATATATTATATATTAAAATTATTATATTGCATTGGGACCAAAACACACACACACACACACACACACACACACACACACACACAAAACAACACACACACACACAAACACCAAACACACATATATATATATATATATATTATACACACCATATATATAATATATAATTAATTATATATATATATATTATATTATTACACAAAACCCAAAAATAATTATATATATAGATAATTTTAATTATATAATATAAAATATATATATATTATATATTAAAATATATATTAATATACATATAAAACAAAAAATATAGATAGATAGATAAAATTTTGTAATATATAATTTTATAAATAAACCTTAAAACGAACATTTTAATATATATATATATTATATTTAAATTTTATATTAATATATATAATATATATAAATATATATTATAACACCACCCACCAACAAAAACACACTATTAGCATGTACACACACAACACAACACCACACACACACACACACACCCACACAACACACGTGTGTTGTATAGATTAAAATTGTAGAATATTATATATTATATATAATATATAATTATATATATATATATATGTATATATACCTATAAACAAAACCTACACATACACACACAACACACACACAACACCAAGAGTGATGAAAAATGGGGTGAGAAAACGGAAAAAGAGAGAAACAGAGAGAGAGAGGGGGGGAGAAGAAGAGACAGAAATGAGAGACCAAAAGAAAGGAAAAGAGAGAAATGCAGTGAATCAAAAAAAGAGATAAATGCAAATTTAACACACACACACACACACACACACCAAGCAAATTGCTACTGAAGTAAACAAAAAAAATCCTTTTTAATTTTAGGTTTTGCAGCCTTATTTTTCTTTATTTTGCCGGTGGGATATCTGTCGTATTTTTCTCGGGGCAAAATTATCTGCCTCGCCCTCTACGGGAATTAAAGATTTAAAAAAAAACAAATCAGGTTTGTCCCTTTTGGGGGAAGAAGAAAGGAGAAAGGGGAAAAAAAATGAAGAAGAACGACGAAATAGGGAAGAGAAAGGAGGAAAAAAAAAAGATAATTTAAAAAAAAAATAGGTTATTGAAATATTATCCAAAAAAAGAAAAGACTCCAACAAAATCTCAAAAACGCACACACACACACCACACACACACACACCCCCCACACACACACACACAACACCCCCAACACACACACACACACAACACACACACACACAGATATCAAACGATCGCTTTTTTCCTTTTATTCTTCCCCCAAAAAAACTTTATAAATTTCCCCCTCCCTTTTCAGCATGCTTACGGCTCAAAAAATTTTGCAAAGGAATACCATCCTCCTCTCCCTCTATTCCTTATTAGGAGTCAAAGATAGTGGCTCTCAGCTTTTTCAATTTCCCTTTTACTTTCCCTTATGCCTGTCAAAGTTTTTCCCGTGCATGATAAACTAATGCTAGATCCCCTGTTTAACGTGGGTAGCAAAAAAAGGGGAAGTATGGTCTACTGCATAATACACTACCGTTGCGTTCACTTCAGATAAAGGGACTGGCCTCCCATGCTATTTCTCTCTTCTCGGAAGGGTACATTGCCCTGTACGTGTTATATCATTCCCCAATTGGGTATAGAGGCAATAGGATCTTCGTATTTTAGAAGGGGAAGTTTTTTTCAGACTCGCTGAAAAAAAGGGAAATTCCTGAAAATAGAATATATGCCAAAGTTCGATAACAGAAAAATACTACAAAGAAAAAAATCTTTTTTCACAAAATTATGTTTTCTCTTTACAACCAGAGAAGTATATTGTATACATTAAGAATATTTTCCCTAAACTAGTTAAGTTTTAGGGAAAATATACATTTTAATGCAAAGATATCAACAGCAACAACAACAAACTTTGAACCCTCATTTTTTTCTCTATACTTCCCCTTCCTCTCCAAAAAGAAACACAGTAATTCCTTTTTCCCTCTCTGTTGGGTAGCTTTTACTATGATCAACATATCCATTTAGGGAGATTTCAATTATCCATATTTTTAAAAAGAATTCACATCCATAGTTCGATGGTGATTAACGGTGGTTTATCTTTTTTGTTTTTGCGTATCTGAATTCAATGAATGTCCTAATGTGTGTGGTTCTATAGATAGGGGTGTAGTGAAGTTTAAATCAACGGAGTTACTTTATATTTTGAAAGAGTTGATATCCCTTAGAGTGTTTCTTCGGCTGAACCTTCTTTATTTTCATTTTGAATTTTAAGTCTAGCCTCAGAAAATATTATTTTTTTCTTAAAAATTAGCTTGTAACCTGACCTTCAGGAAAGCGGTACAATTAAAGCAGACACACACACACACACACACACACCACCACACACACACACACACACACACACACACCACACACATACATACACACATACGCACATACGCACATACACGCACATACACACATACGCACATACACACAAACACACATACACACACACACACCATACACACACACACACACACACACATACACCACACACACACACACACATATATATATATATATATATATATATATATATATATATACATATATGCATAATGGAAGTCAATACGTACATATAGTTAGTTATATGCTCTTCAATTCGGTAAAGCCACAGATATAGTTTTATCTAAATAATAGAGAAATTATTTTAGTCAGAAATCAACTTGTTTCCCCGAATAAAACTTCCCGAAAGTAGGAGCAGAATCTTATTATTATCAGTGACCAAAGAAGCCTGACGCCACTCGACCACTGACACCCGACCCTTCAGGAGAACAAGCTTATCACAACTGGGGAGGGGGAGGGGGGAGAGGGAGTGAGACTTGACGAGGTGTTAACGACCCGGCGGGCTGCACTACCTGGGCGATTCTCCAGCCCCAGTTCGGCCCTGTTCGAGAGGCACTGGGGGATGAGCCACCAATAAGGGAAAAGACGAAATATTTCCCCGGTGCACCACGGCCTAATAGGGGAGACAGTACCTTCGCCCCTGGCCATTCCACGTAAAGGCAGGGCGCTCTCCCCTCCCCCCCTTGCCCCGGCCGCTGCTCATCAGCGTAGGTGCCGCAGGAAAGCCTATTTAGGCTTATTTTCGCGCTCCTGTGCCTATAGAGTTACCGAGGCGACGGCTGTATGTCACCTATATTGTCTTATCTAGGCTTAATTCACCACCTTGGAATTATCTAGCTTTATGCCGCGGATTATTTTCTTCGTTTGTCCTGGCGATATACTTGATTAAGTATGTCTGATCGTATTATTTCATTGTATTACCTTTTGCTCTTATTTCATTTGGATTATGTTCCCGCCTTCCCATTCACCCTCCCTCCCTCGCTCGCTTCCCCGTTACAGGCAAGGCCCATCGACTAATGGACCGGACGTGTTACATTAACCTCATTACTGTAGTGGATCTAGAAGTGTGGCTTACCTCTAGAACACATCCTCCAGCGAGAAACAGGGCATCCACATGTATCTCCTTCGTTTTTTATCTACTTTGCCCACTCCACCATAGATATTTAGTCCATCGAAAAGGCGCTTATGGTTGTAGCCACAGTAGGGTCTTTCCGGCTCATTGTATGAGACAGTTATTACTCTCGAATGAGTCAGCAAAGTAGTAGTCATAGGCTTTATAGCTTATTCGCAGAAAATGGTTGTGTTTCTACCGTAACCTTCCTGAAAAACGACGATATAAGGGAAATACAAATTGTAGGATATTTAACCTTCCCTCACTTACGACATAACACAGTACCTGTACCTGTGTCTTTGAAGTCTACTTATTCTATCGTTGATGTAATCCTTGTGTATATTTACTCACTAGATCGCCTTCATTACGCAACAAATGTTACCATGCTTCTATTACCAGGTTTGACGAACCCAAGCTACCCTGTAAGTAGGTCCTCCAGCTAAGGCAAGAACATGAAAAGATAAAATACAAAAAATACAAGACTACGTGGATTGAATAATAAATGTCCGTTTCCCATTAGTCTGTCTTTCGTGCGTTCGTATCTATCAATCTCTTCGTCGCAGCTTTTGTCGATTATTAAACATTTAATGATCCAAGTACTCGGCGAACCACTGGACAACCTCAGGCAAAATAAATGGTTCCTCCGCTTTAAGGATAACAGTTTTTTGTATGTCTTTTAAGCTGTTTTTTTTCTTTACTTATGCACGTTTATCACATTCTTGCAGCAGGAGCAAAATCTTGTGCGATATAAATGTAGATCATTTGTGTGAAATTATTTCAGTTCTACTTGCTATTCTTTCTAACAATTACAGTTATCCCTATTACAATTTCTTGATTATTATATTATGCTCTTTTATCATTATGATCACTCATTAGTATATAAATTTCATTATTATCATTATCATTGGATTTTATGTCGTTATTATCATTAATATTATCATTATCATCATCATCATTATCATCATTATCATTATCATCATCATCATTATTTTCTTGTTATTATATTATGCTCGTTATCATTATGATCCTCATTAGTATAATAATTTTCATTATTATCATTATCATTGGGTTATTGTCGTTACTATATTTTTATAATTATTATCATTATTACGTTTATTATTATCATTAATATTATCATTAATATCATCATTATCATTATATCATTATCATTAATATCATCATTATCATTAAATTCATTATCATTATCATTATATCATTATCATTATCATTATATCATTATCATTATCATTATATCATTATCATTATCATTATATCATTATCATTATATCATTATCATTATATCATTATCATTATATCATTATCATTATATCATTATCATTATATCATTATCATTATATCATTATCATTATATCATTATCATTATATCATTATCATTATATCATTATCATTATATCATTATCATTATATCATTATCATTATATCATTATCATATATCATTATCATTATATCATTATCATTATATCATTATCATTATATCATTATCATTATATCATATCATTATATCATTATCATTATATCATTATCATTATATCTATCATTATATCATTATCATTATATCATTATCATTATATCATTATCTTATATCATTATCATTATATCATTATCATTATATCATTATCATTATATCATTATCATTATATCATTATCATTATATCATTATCATTATATCATTATCATTATATCATTATCATTATATCATTATCATTATATCATTATCATTATATCATTATCATTATATCATTATCATTATATCAATTATCATTATATCATTATCATTATACATTATCATTTATCATTACTTATATCATTATCATTATATCATTATCATTATATCATTATCATTATATCATTATATCATTATATCATTATATCATTATATCATTATATCATTATATCATTATCATTATATCATTATCATTATATCATTATCATTATATCATTATCATTATCATTATATCATTATCATTATATCATTATCATTATCATCATCATTATATCATCATCATTATCATCATCATTATCATCATCATTATCATCATCATTATCATCATTATTGTTGTAGCGGGGCGTAGACCCAGTAGACTTCAATGTGTCTGGTTGAGTTCGGGCTCAACCGAGAATGCAGGTTTTTATTTTAGGGAAAAGATTCGTCTGCAGTGAACAGATGTAAGGTTCCAGGCCTACGGCACGCTGCCGATTAGTAGGTTCGGGAACCGTGTGTGTTGTGTATGGGGGTGTGAATGTTGTATGAAAGAAGGATGGAAGGAAAGTACAGGATGTATGTGCTGAATGTTGGATGTGTAAGTGTGTAAATGTGAAAAGGAAGATAGCGTTGGCTGAACGTCTGCTTGGACGTGTTTGGAAGAAAAATGCAAGATCATAAAATTCTTCCTCTTCCCTTCAGTTTGAGCATCCACCTGCTGGAAGTGGGAACCCAGGTATAGTAAAGTTATGGTATGTTCTAGAGTATCTGCTTAATATACTCCGATTCATCTAGCCTTCTTACAGCCTTTCAGGGGTTGCGAGATAGAGTAACCAGCAATGTGCTGTTAAGGAGACCCGAGCTCAAGAAAGTTTCAAGCATTCAGCCTTAGTCTGAACCAGAACTTAAAATGTCGTAAATATCATTTGTTCATTTGACTGGGACCGAGTGAAAGCTCTACAATAGTATGATATTTATTTATTGAGCAAATCGCACTCATTAGGGAGGTCTACAGGAATTCAGTCATGGGGAATTTTTATAGATGCGTACCTCACCATTTTGATCACAGCGGGGGTGATGCACGTGAAAGCCTCACCAGATATACTCAGAAATGACTTACCAACGTAATTTCACTCCGAAGTTGGCGTCCCAACTTCACAAGTATTCTTAATCAGAGTGTTAGCACGAACATATGTCAATCCCTAGTATGAATAAGTTAATCTCCAACCCAAATTGGAGATTAACTTAAAAAAAAGCATACAAAACTGTGCTGATAAAACTCTGCATAAAAAACACTTGTGTAAACAAGAAATATTTTAGAAATATCATGTAATAAACAATTTAGCGTTGAAGGCCAAATAAAAGAAAATAACGCCAAAGGGGACCACAAGATCACAGACTGCCTGACACCCACAAGGTCGGGCAGGTATCAAGACAAATCAAGATAAAAGTAAAGGAAAGTAAAAGTAAATGGCCTGAAAGTATTATGGCGAGACTTAACAAAATAAACCTTCACACAGGAGGAAGGTTTCTATGTTCCTTCTATGTGACGTGGTCCTTTTGTACTCTTGACACTTTGAGTTCACAAAGTGCTGCTTTGGGACAGAGAAAGAGTGCACCCCACAGATGATGATGTAGCGTGTCACACGCCAAAGTCCAAAAGAGACCAGGTGTCTCCTACACACAACCACTAAATACTTAGCTTTGCGGAGACAACTCGGCAATCCTGGCGCGAGCGAGGTAGATCCACAAAGATGTAATCCAAAGCGAGCACACGAAAAAAACACCGAGAACGGGACCACAGTACACACAGGAGTCAGGGACCGAACTGTCTTCCTCTCACGAAACTAGGGGTATTTATACCCGAAAAAAGACCCTCAGGCCATGCCCCAGGCATGGCGCGAAAAGAAGAAGATATGCAAAATAAGAGTTGGACTACCAACCCGATAGTCCGGCAGTCCAAACAAGCCAAAGACCCAACAACTGTGAAAGAGAGGAGAGAAAAACACTATCTAACGACCATTATTCCCTTCAGGGCTATTGTGACACTTTGGAAGGGAAGGATAGCTAGGGGAAACTGTTAATGTGCAATTTACGCGAAATTGTACATTTCGGGCAGTAACTATCTACGGTATGGGACTTGGGAAATTAATATTTTTTTTATTTTTCTCGGAGACTTAAACACAAGCCAAGTAACGAGACTTGGTTTAAAATACGTTCTTTGGTTATTTTTATAACCATGTTCATATTATTTCTTAACACAGCCCGCCTCGTTGGTGGAAGCGGAGCCCGGGACGTCTCATCCAAGTCAATGGCAGCATTGCAGAGTTCCCCACGTCCTTTGTTCCGTGGTAGAGAAGGCATGCATGTGGCATGGTAAAGACCCGGCCCTCAACCACTCGGCGCCCGAGGACGATGTCAGTCCAGGCGAGTCGACCTTAGAGTCGGCGAGTGCGCAGCCGTACACTACAGTTGTTATTATTATTACTATTATATTTATTTTATTATTGTTATTAGTACTACTACCATTCTTCTTTTTTATTATTATTATTACTATTATTGTTGCTATTGTTATCATTATCACTGCTGTCATTAGCATTATTATCATTATTATCATTATTATTATCGATCTTATAATCATCACCATTATCATCATCATCATCATAATAAAATAATAGTAATAATAATAATGATAATGATAATTATTATTAATTATTATTTTATCACTATTATCATTTTTTATTATTATCATTAGTATTAGTAGTAGTAGTAGTATAAAAGTTTGGCATCATAATTTACGTCATTTTTATTATTTTATCATATTGTAGTTTTCATTACCAATTGCTATTATCAATTTTATTGTTATTACAAGATTTTTGTTTACTATTTTTAACATCAAAAAAAATAATAGTGATAAAAAATTTTGATAATAATGTTAATAATGATAATGATAATGAAAAATAATAGGAGTAGTAATAATAATGATTGATAATGATAATAATAACAATAACAATAATAATGATAATAGTAATATTGATTATAGTGATGATAAAAATATAATAATAATAATAATAATAATAAATAATAATGATGATTATTACTATTATTTTATTGTTATTATTATTATTATCTTTATCATTACCATTACTATTACTATTGTATAATCGTTATTATTATTATCATTAATATTATCATATTAGCATCAGTAGTAGTTTAACTACTACTTATTTTTTATTAGCAGTAGATCAATCTTCATTATCATCATCATTTTTGATGGAAATTATGATAATTATTATTGGTATTATTATTATTATTTTTAAATAAGATTTGTTACCCTTTATTACTATTATCATTACTCTTACCATTATCATAATTTTTATTATTATTATTATTATTAGTATACTAATAGTTATAATTCATCGTTATCATCTTTAAACTTTCACTATAATAATTTTTTATTATTATTATCCAATGTTATTATTATTATTATTATTATTATTATTATTATTATTATTATTATTATTATCATTATTATTATTTCCCCTATTACTATTATTATCATTATTATCAAACTTTTTATAATAATAATAATAATAATAATAATAATAATAATGATAAAGATAACGGTCCCTAAATTGGTAATTATAATGATAATGATAATGATAATAATAATTATATTTTTTTTTTATCATTATCATTGCTGCTATCATTATTACTATTATTACTATAATTAATAGTATCTATCATCATTATTATTATATTATTTATCATCATTACTGCTGTTACTACTATTATTATCATTAAAATCTTTTTTATTATCATCATTATCGTTATCATTACCATTATCATTATTATTATTGTCACCATCATCATCATTACTACAACTTTTAGCATGAAAAAAACATCTTTATTTATCTTCATCATTATCTTTTGCTGCTATCAGTGTTATAACCATTTTTCAATATTTCCCCCAGTATTTTAGATAATTATTACAATTAACGTTATCATTTTGGTTTTTCCATTTATAATCTAAAGGGAAAAGAAGACACATATCTACCCCCCTCAATTAACTCAATAATTAGCAAGGTTCTGAAAAGAGGGGGGCTTGCATTCATACCTTGCAATTAATTTTCGCTAACACTATTTTACTGATGATTTCATTTGCATGCTCATGCTATGGAGAGTTTTTTTCAGCCCGTAATTGGAATACATTTCCCCTCTACCCTCCTCCCGCCCCCTCTTTTCTCTCCCACCCTCCCCTCCCTCCTCTCTCTCTCTCTCTCTTTCCTCTCTCTCTCACCTCTCTCTCTCTCCCTCCCTCCCTCCCTCCTTCCTCTCACTCGCCCTTTCTCTCTCGAAATGTATTTCACCCTCTTATACATACACACATACAAAAGGTCACACACACACACACCCCCGTCTATTTCTGCTGAAATAACTCGGTTAATTAAACGATTCCTTAAAAGCGTCTCAACCGGGAACATTTTGAAGTCCAAGAACTCTTTGCTTTAGTTTTCTCCTCCAAAACCACTTCACTCCTTTAAGGATATTCCATGAAAAAATTAGTTTTCTTTCTGTCTGACACTTCGATTTTCTCACCTTTTCTGTGATTTTTTTTATCTCGATTTTCTTTGCCTCGCTTCTTTTTTTTCAATCTCTCTCCCTTTCACTGGTATTTAATTCCTAGATATAATTTATTTCCTTGTTTCTAATGTTAATATATTCCAGCTGTCCCTTAGTTTATTTTTTCCTTAAGATTCCAAAACTGACTTATATAAAAACTGACACAAGTAATCATCAATTTGTCAATCATAAAACTCGTTTTACAAGCCACACAAATAGATTAAGAAAAAAATGCAATAAAACGTTTGTTTACACACGATCTAGCACTATAATAATTATCATAACAATGTAAATCTAATCAGCAGACTCCATTTTTCCAGACAGTAAATGCATCAGAAAATGATAAAGAGACAGACAAGTATCATATAATCATACATGTTTTAAAAGCATGTCTGCAATTTCATATGACAGATGCAATTCCCTACACTTTACTTACCTTATGCAATGAAAATACTTTTCTGCATAACAATCCTGTCTATACTAAGTCCTGTTTGTTCATTAACAACAAAAGGTAAACCCTCTTACGATTGATTATATTCCTATTTCGCTATATCTATTTTCTGTATTTTGTTTTTCATTTTTAATAACTTTTTTATTAAGCTGAACTTTCCTCCAGTAAAAATTAAATAAAAATAAAATGAAATAAGATGAATGAATAAATAAATAGATAAATTACAGGTCCAGCATAATATATATATATATATATATATATATATATATATATAATATATATATATATATATATAAAGAGAGGAGAGAGAGAAGAGAGAGAAGAGAGAGAGAGAGAGAAAGATATATATATATATATATATATATATATATATATATATATATATAATATATATATATATATATATATATATATATATATATATATATATAGAGAGAAAAGAGAGAGAGAGAGAGAAGAGAGAGAGAGAGAAGCGAAGCGAGAGATATGCCCATGAAATTTGATTTCACAAAAGCATATACTTTAATTATCAGTAGCGTATTTGAGTTTGTGTGCTAAAAGAAGGCCCAAGGTAAAATGTGGTTAGTATTTTCTAGGTTATCCTTTATGTGTGTAGCTTCATTTTTTTATATGTTTTATTCCCACGTTTATCGTTATTTCTGTCTCGTCTTTATTATAAAAGTTATTATTATCATTGTCATTAAACAATCATCATCACTGTTAATGTTATCATTACATAAAGTTATCATTATTGCTATTATTGTCATCATGGTTATTTGATCATTTTCAACTTTCTCATTTTTCATTACTTTTGGCATTATCATTATTATATTATTTTTATCATTATCATTACCTTTGTTGTTTGTTTATTACCGTTATTACTTTTATTATTATCATAATTATCATTAATATTTTTGGGTTATCACCCTTATTACTGCTACCAATATTATTATTTTGTTCATTTTATTATTAACCCTCATTATTATTGTCACTATCATCATCATTATCAAACACCCTCACCATCAAAAACCCACTGTTTCATTACATTCTGATCGTATAATCCTTTTCGACATTATGCGCTTCTATTCCCCCTTCCATCAAAGATATCAGATATTACAGTTTTAATGACATTTACAATTGAAATCCTTCAGACACCCTTCAACTCTCTATCGACTAAAAAACAAGCAAATAAACAAATTTTAAGCACTGAATCTACCAGAGTATAAAACATGCAATGTTATTTCATATATAGATGCAATATATACAATATATATATATATATATATATATATATAGAAATATATATATATTGATAGATATAGACACACACAAAAATAATATAATATATATATATATATATATATATATATATAAATATATATATATATATATATATATATATTATATAAAATTTTTAAATATATAAAATTATATATATGCACACACACACACACACACCACACACACACACACACAACACACACACACACACACACACACACACACCACACACACACACACACACCCCACACCACGAGAAGCACTCATTAAAGATTTTCCAAAAAACCACTTCCCATGAACGTACAGGAATGAAATGTTGTACAGAAATTTGGGTCTTTCTCTACATAGGTCCCATCGCTTATCTCGTCTTATGCAGTTGTGGGACACATCGCTTGTAGAAGTCCGCAGTTGCATTTGAAGCCCTGAAGTGGGGTTTAGAAATCAGTGTCTCAATATCTTGAAACGTTACCCCTTTAAAATTACTTTCATGGACCCGGGAAAGAGCTGAAAGTCAGATAGTGCAAGTTTAGGAGAATAAGGAGGACGAGAAAGGATGTCATAGCCAGGACCCGCGCTTCCATCTGGGCAATGTGAGAATTGTGAACAGGAGTGTTGTCTTATCGGTAGACACCTTTCCTCAACATTCCGTGCTCCTTGGTTTTGATAGCCTCCCTCTATTCAGTTGCTGTGAAGTATAGGAGGCTCCTGTAACTGCAGTACCTTTTGCCAGGAAATCCATCATCACTGCTCCAGGGCTGGTCCCCAAAGACTGTGAGCATAACCTTCCCTACTGATTGTGTGACACGTGCCTGTTTTTGGGTTTGGGGGTGAGCTAAAGTGCTTCCATAATTTTGGACTGGGCCCTAGTTTCTGGGCCATTAGTTTGTAAAAAAAAGTCCTCCTGGTTTTCATGGCACATTGCTAAAAAAAAATGGATCGTTTCCTGCTTCTGGAAAGGTATGAGTAGACTGGGAACCCATCGAGCAGACAACTTTTACATATGCAGATGGTCATGAATGATTCTGTCAACAGACCCAAAACAACATCTTGATATCTTGGGCTAGCTGACGAACATTAAAACACGGCGATCTTCCCAATGTATCCTCATTAATGGCAGACTGGGTCGCCCTGGGATAGGAGCCATATCCAGAGATCTCCGATTACACCTCAACTAGCGGTACCAGTATTTAACATTGTCATATGATGGGCCATCCTCCTTTCAGTTGCTTTCATTTCATCGAAGGGACCTTGTGGTGTGCGGCCATTCCAGTATAAAAATCTGATGACTCCCTCAATACCCTGCTTTTTCCCTATTTCACACCTTAATGCAGTTTCACTGCTGTAACAGAAAAAAAAGTTATGATTTAAGGCCTGGAAATCAACACATGACATATAGTGATGTTATCATTAAGCTTGTGAGATTTTCAGCTTCCGAGGATAAGCGGAAGTGGGTCAAGGGTAATCTTTAATGAAAAACCCCCCCCCCCCACACACACAAACACACACACACACACACGCAACACACCACACACACACACACACACACGCACGCACAGAAAACACCACCACACACACACACACACACACACACACAACACACACATGTATGTTATATATACATATATATACACCCCACACACACACACACCACCACACACACACATATATATATATAATATAATATTTTATATATTTTATATTATATATATATATATATAATATATATCATATATATTATATATATATATATATATAAAATATATATATATCCTCATATACATACACACATTCATTATAAACTTATAATGCTGAGATCGATATTGATTAGACATTTAAAAAAGGTGCACTGGATCAGTTGTAAAATGTTGAATATCTAACTCCATCGAAATGTTTATTTACGTATTTTTACACGGTTAAACCCACTAGACTCCGAACCTCTTTGGCCCCGAGTTCAGTTCCCCCCCGCGGTAAATGTAAAAAATGCCTGCGCTCCGACTGCTGCCTCTAGTAAGCCAATCTAATTGGCGAGAAAACGACATATCGCCTTAAGGTCCATCGCAGGTGACTCAGGGCAAGTTGCCGCTCTCTCTCTCTCACTCATGTGTCACACACCGCACATACAATAATATATATATATATATTATATATATATAATAATTTTATATAATATATATATATATATATATATTATGATATATATATTTATATATTTTATATTAAAAGTATGTAATATACATATATATATATATATGTATATATATAAAAAATGTATGTAAATATATATATAATATATATATATTTAAAATATTTTATATATATATATAT
>NW_023658326.1:0-15000 GCF_015228065.2 Penaeus monodon
AATTTTTTTTTTTAAAAAATTCAAATTTGGGAACGATGGTTCATGGCCGGTGCTCGGTTGCGGGAAGTAATAGCCGGCCTTCAGAATACGAATGTTGATTCTGTGTCTCCGCTTCTAAATGTAGATTGTCTGACATATTCATCTGTAACTATCTAATTTTGGTTGTTCCATGAAACAATGCTTAAAAAAATATGTACGAAATTGAATTGAAAATGTTGAATATCTGTAACAGTTTTTTTAGGTTAATTAGGAATTATACATGCTTCTTTGATTGATTATTTCAAATTCGGACAGCGCCTTCTTTAGAAATTCACTTTAACCCGAAAGTAAACATTAGGATAAATAATTGTCAAATCGTTGCGGGGGTTACGTTATCTCCTTTGCACCATGATCTTCCTTTTCTTTTATGAATATCATGCAAATGCGTTGTTGTTTACCTCAGCACATTTCATGCTAGAAAGAACTTGAGCAAAGTGATAACATATAATCAAGGACATGATCCGATCGTGTACCTCGGGAGTCCAATTATTGGATCTTTTATATATTTTTTTTTTTTTTTTCGTCCGTGTCCCTAGATACGAATTCTCCCGACACAAGGGACGAACGACCCCAGTGCGTCGCAGTGGCGCCTTAATGGCTGATTCACGCTGCCCATCACCATCCACCACGTTATAACAGGAAGAGGAGCTTTAATTGGTTTGTGTGGGTTCTTCTATTCTATCCGTAGTTGGTCTTTGAATAAGCTGTAACCATATCCCCTGTTTTATATATTGCCTAACAAGGTCAATAAATTTTTCATTCATAATGGAAAAACACTTTCTGCGGCCACTAGTTAGTTAGGACCGTTGGCAAGGGGTGTCGTTCTAATTTCGGCAGCGTCCGGAAAGGCTCGGCCGGCACTGTCACGTCATGTCAAATTTTTCTTCAAAAAAATCCGTGACGTGACGGTGACGCGATGTGATGAGGGCGTGCGGTGACGGACCGTTTGGTGAGAACAGAGGCTTTATTTCCGCCGTCAGAAACTGTCGTGCTAAAACTTTCCTATTAAGTGGCGGATCATATATAAACTCCTGCACCTCGCTGATGCGCTGGAGAATTAGAAAGTCCTCTTGACATTCAGGAGAGCCTCATCCAGAAGGGAATCAGAGGAATGTTGGGCTCAGAAGGTGACTACTTCAGGAACAGGACAGCCGAGTCACATTCTAAGGTCACCTATCACAGCAGATGCCACTAGAAAATGGAACGCCACACTTAATGTCCTGCATCCTCAAATTAAACCTCCAGGGGGATGCAAATCATCTCCTATGCAAACAAATCTTGCTATCATCTCCACGGGACCATACTGCCTAAATAAAGTCCAGCGTTGTCTGGACCTCGTGTCTGAGGAGTGTTGTAGAACATGACTAAAGATCTCTGCAGCCAAATCCAAAGCCATGGCTCTGAGATTTAAAGTTCAAGGCCCAAGTCTGAAAATCCAGGGAATGGACTTGGAGTGGTTCAGGACTTCCTCTACCTTGGGTAAGGATTTGACCGACCTCTCCTTCCAGAAGGAGGTCCAGTACCTGGTTGACCAAACCCAAAAAAGATTGTATGTCATGATAGCAATGAGCGGGGGGTACATAGGAGCCAGACACAAGTACTAAAAACCATTCTATGCACATCCGTCCGGTCCATTGTGGACTATGCCTCGATAGAGTTTTCCCTCATGGGGCCCGTCAATGAAAAAGAATCAATACCCACGCCTAGTCTAAAGGCAAAGCCAGAGGGTCATTGCAGCCAATCACTCCCCCCGGGGAGTAGAACATACTTCACGGATGGATCAGTCGATCCCTTGAGGCCACTGCAGGCGCCGGCTTTGCAGCAAGGGATACCACAAATCCTGGGGTAACAGGCAACGCCCCCTCGCTACAGGCAGAAGCAGTTGCAGTCATGGGAGCCCTAGCCCACACGTCTTGAGGAAGGACAAAGCGGTCATACATACAGACTCCCGGGCAGCCATCGACTGTCTTCAAAAGCACTCACCCAAAGACATCATCTACCTCTGACTGCTATCCTCCATGGCACAGAGGATTCATGCTCTGGGTAAATAAATGTAACGGCTATCATCCTTAGTACAATGGTGAACAGAGGGTAGTTATACTTGTTAACGGCTTGACTCTTTATTTCTGAGAGTTGACACCACGCAGTATAAGAACACGACATGATTAGTTATACGGGTTATCGGGGCCCCGCGGAGGTCACGGTTTCCCGCCCGGAGAGAGGGCGGAGCTGACCTTAGCGCGGTGGTACTTAGCACGACTCCCCGGAGGGGCGAGGGGTTGACCCTACCGCTCGTGCTTCCCGAACCCCCGGTAAAACAGGTCAGATAAAAAATGTGACCTCCGCCCTCGCTAGCGGGGGTTTTTATTTTGACTTTTGGGGACCCAGTGGAAAACAGCCATGGGTCCCTGTACCAAAGAATTATCCCACCCTTAAACAAAAATAAATTTATCCACATCTTATATTGCTCGCCCCCTCTCGCGCCTCGCCCTCGAGCGCCTTAAAGGGGTGCCCAAACTTGGCGGGTCGTCTCTTTTTTTTTTGGGGCGTTGTCCTGGTTCAACTTCGGGGCTGCTCGTCCTGTTGTCCTCATCCTCCTGCCCCGTGTAATCTGCTCGTTCTCGATGTTCACACGCCCTCGAAAGTCTCGCACAGGTCCTCCTTGCTTCAATTCGTCCTGACCTCCTCGAGTCCTGGCCCGAAACTCGGGGCGTCCCTCGTCCACCGCCCCTCACAATCTCGTCCAGTTCCTTCTCGCGCCCACACGTCCCGTTCTTCATCCGGTCTCGGGCGTCGGGGGGGGGCGGCATCTGGGGGCGGCGATATCTGCGCACGAGCTCCTGGAGTTGACCGATCCAGCGTCCGCCAGGCACGCATTTTTGGGCGACGGGTACTTGCGGCAAAGGTTCTGGTTCGCTGGATTTACGGGGATCGGGCGGGAAACATCTTTTCTGAGAAAATCCTGGTCCGGGGGCCTATCGATCTTCGTGCCCGCCTTCTCACAGACCTAGGGTCCCCCTTTTGGTGCCGTGTGGGTCCGACTGCAATAAAAGTCGGGGGCCAGATCAACACGAAGGGGCCCCAGAGAAAAAAACACAGAGAATGGGTGGTAATTCCACTAGCCGGTTTTCTAAATTTACTTTTTTTATGTTTTTTTTTAATTTATTTTCGCTTTTTTTTTCTTTTTGTGTTTTATTTTCACAAGGAAAAGAAGAAATAGAAGAGGGGATTCTACGGCCGCATAGCCCTATTTGAACTACCCCCTCTCTGATAGATATGAGAATAGAAAGGGAAACACATGGGCGATCCGCGAAGTCTATTTGAACCATAGTCCACGATAAAAAATAGAGTTTTGTACACAGACGCGACAAAAAAAAATTGCGGGCAAAAGAGATAATCTTTACGCCGGCACAAAGACAATAAAAAGGTCAGTTTTTTATCCTTGTTTGAGTGAGCTAAATGTGTGTGTTATCGTGTGTGAGTGACGCTATCTTTAAATGGAGGGAACGAAGTGCCCTCACACGAAATGAACAAAAACAAAATATTGGTTTTCATAACAAAACTGAAGAAAATTACAATGCAGCTATTTACGTTATTTAAAACTCCCCCTTGAATCAACAATAATGATATGCGACAGAATGTACGCTAAATAAAGGGTGACATAAAAAAAATTTTCCCCAAATTTTTTTATAAAGCAATCTTCTCGGTTCGAAACTGAACTGCCGAGGTACATTCTACTTTGCACGTAGCTTCAAAAAAACCAAATAACGGGGGGTCCTACCCCCAAAATGCCGTATATGACAAAGCGCTCGAGCCAGGAAAATCCTGCTCTCTTCTGCGTACTGAAATGGGCGTCGCAAATTCCCGAAGGATATTAAATTTTCACAAATCAAAAAACGTTTGGGGGGTACCCAAAACATGCAAGCGACTTGAGGGGGTGAAAAAGGTGTGAAAATAGCAATAATGTTCTATTTAACCTATCCTAATTAATAAGGGACATAACCGCGGTCCCTGACTAAAAGGGAGCCGAACAAACAATAATTTTACTCTCAACGACGGAGCGCAGTCTATTGGGCGTTTCCACCCCGGGGAAATATGGGGAAACCCTGTGCCTATGATATGGGGGAAATCCACGCTATACCCAAAATAATAAATTTTTGTTCCCTGCTTCGCTCTAGCCCATGACGTGTCAAAAAAAAGAAATGTCATGATATTTTTTACAAGGGGTCATCTGCCTACCCACGCCGCCACCGACGGGGAAAAGAAAAAGTGGTCGGGTCGGGTCGGGGGCGGGGGCTGGAAACGAGATAAAATGAATGGTATTCGTGATAAGAAAAAATCACAAACGCGTTAATTCGTTCAATGAAAATTAATCTCTAAAACGGGAAAAATTTAATTACTTTACTAACAACGATTTTCTTTTTTATCACATACTCGATCGCAGGGAAAATCGATCTGAGGTGGAAGAATAGTGGAGAACGTCCCATTTCGCTTGCCCCTTTAACCCCAAAAAAACCAACGGCTACCCCTTTTGGGGAAGGGAAAAAATAGAAAGGGGCCCAACTTTCTTATTTTTTTTTTTTTTTTCTTCCATGTTTCTAGGGGTCGAGCGGATTTTTTTCGGGGTGGTGTTTTTCGTGTGCTCCAAAGGAGCACGCCCTCGCTGCCCCCAACTATAAAAGGGGCTATTCGTCTCTAGTACAGTGGTTCGGGGACGAAAAAACCACAAAAGGGGTAAACCCCTACGACGACGCTACGACTTGCTAAGGGTCAAAAGCCCCGCGGGGAGGCCACGGCCTGCCCGGAGAAGGGCGAGCTGCCCTTTAGCAGGTGGTAGCGGGCTACGACTCCCCGGGGGGAGGCGAAGCTGACCCTACCGTGTCGGTAATTTGGGCAGGGACTCCCGGCAAACGAGGTCAGATAAAAAAATTGACCTCCGCCCTCGCTGAGGGGGTGGTTCTTATTTTTAAATTTGGACCACGTGGAAAACACCTTTTGGTCCATGGTAACAAAATAAATTATCCCTCCTGAACGAAATAAATATCCACATCTTTTAATAATCAAAAACGGGCCCCCAGCCACAATTGCATAGAGGGAGACTTGCGACAGACTACCACATTGCAGGGTATGCCCCAAACCCCTGACTACACTAGCAAAACATTATGAAGGAGGGGTTTACTGGGGCCGCTCTACCTTCCCCCTGCACTTCACAGAGGGGAAACGAATCCTCCCCTCGGCCGCTGATACTCAAACCCAAATACAAATGACCTCGGGCACCTCTGAAAAAAATCAAAAATACCGAATCATTTTTCACAAATGCCCCTAATTCCCATGTCGGCAGATCATAGAAAAAAAACCAAAAAGGAGAAGTGTTCGCATTGGGGCGAGCCAAACACCACCTCGACATTATTTAGAGTTTTGTAAACCACACAATTCCTGAACGAGTCCGCCACAACACCGTCGTGCTGGTAAAAGATTATCGGTATGCTTACACCGGCTACGGGACGCCTGCTGGTAATCCCATCGCCACGGTAGCACCGAGTGTCAAAAACAATAACAGCCATAAAAGCTCCCGGGGCCGGGGCCATATTTGGAAACCCCGGGCAAAGCTAGAATTTCGCAATCTCTCAAGCAAGCTATGCGCGTGCGGAGCGAAAGGGGAAGCTAAAATTTTTGTGCTGCATCTAGATGTTTTTCAAAAACGATCGGGATGTTAAATGAGAATATTTGCCCCTGTGCGAACAATGTATTTGGGTGTGCATATATATTATTTTATATATATATATATATTATATATTATATATATATTATATAATATATATATATATATATATATTTATATATATATTTATATATATATTATATTATATATATTATATTATGTATATATTATATTTTTATTATATATATAATATATATTATATTATATATTTATATATATTATAATATATATATTATATATATATTAACCCACCACACACCACACACACACACAACACACACCGACAATTTTTATATTTTATTAATATATATATAAAATATGTGTTGTGTTGTGTGTGTTGTGTGTGTGTGGGGTGTGTGTGTTATATAATTATATATATTATTATATTTATATTATATATATATATATTAAATAATAATTATATATAAAATAATATAAAATTAATATATATAATATATATTATATATTATATATATATTAATATTTTAATATATATAAAATAATTTTAATATTTATATAAATTTTAAAATATATTTTATATATTATATATATATATAATATAACCACACACAAACACCACCAAAACCCCACCACACACGCACTATATATATATATATTATATATATATATATATATGTGGTGTGTGGTTTGTGGGGTTTGTGTGTGTGTGGTGTGTATTTTATTTATATTATATTTTAATATATATAATATATATATATAATATATATTTATAATATATATATTATATATTATATTTATATATACTACAATTATATATATAATATATATAAATATTAATATATATTATTATATTATTTTTTAATATATTATATAATATATATATAAAATTTTCCCACCCAATACTTTATCTCGCACTAGGTGCAGTAATATTCTCATTCTCCTGTCGTTTCTGAAAACACATCATGGGTGCCATAAAATTTTGAGTTTCCCCTTTTCGCCCCGACGCCATCAGCTTGCTTGAGAGATCTGCAAATTCTAGCTTCGCCCGGGCTTTCCAAATAGGGCCCCGGCGTGTCATTTTTTTATGGCTGTCTATTTTTTTTTTCGACACCTTTGCTTCCCGGGGCGAGGGGATTCACAGGCGCTCCTTAGCCGGGGTGTAGCATACCGCATAATCTCTTTCCAGCCACGGCTTTTGTCGGGGGACTCTGTCTCGGGAAATTTGTGTGTTCAAAAATCTCAAAATTGTACGATGTGGTGTTCGGCTCGCCGAAATGCTGCAACACTTCTCTTTGGGTTTTTTTCTAGATCTCCTGCACGGGGGAATCTGGGCGCTTCTGTGAAAAATGACTTGGGTACTTCTCTTGATTATTTCAGGAGTGCCAGGGGTTCATAGTATGGGCTTTTTGAGTATCAGCGGGCCAGGGGGAGGAAAATCTCTTTTCCCTCTCTTAAAGCTGCAGGAGAAGGTATGGGGGGCCGCAGTACACCTCTCCTTCAAAAATTTCTGCTGGGTTTTGTATGATCAGGGGTTTTGGGGGGATACCCCTGCCAATGTGGGTTAGCTTCGCAGCTCTTCCCTCTATGAAATTGGGGCTGGGACCCAGTTTATGATTTTTAAAAAATTTAAGATGTGGGATAATTCTATTTCTTTTTCAGGATGGGGATTTCTATTTCTGTTCCCAGTGGCCCATGGCTGTTTTCCACGTGGTCCAATGTCCCCAATAAGAACCCCCGCTCAGCGAGGGGGGTCACATTTTTACTGCCTCGTTTGCCCGGGGAGCCCTCCAAATTCCCGACAGGTAGGGTCACTCTCGCCTCCCCCCGGGGGGAGTACGTAGCCCTCCACCGTCAAAGGGTCCTCCCCCTCTCCCCGGGGGCAGCTGACCGGGGCCTCCACGCGCGTTTTTGCCCCTTTAGACAAGTCGTAGGGGGCGCGTAGCGTGGTTCACCCTTTACGTGTGTTTTGCGTCCCTGTCCCCCACTGTACTAGAGTAAATAGCTTTTATAGTCGGGTGGCACGGGGGCCTTTTTGCACCCTTTTTGGGTGCAACCCACCCCCCCCCGAAAATCCGCTCGACCGCTAAAACATGTCGAAAAAAAAAAAAAAAAACATAATACACTTTTGGGGCCCCTTTCTTTTTTTTTTTTCCCTTTCTCCTACAGTTTACCGTTTTGTTTTTTTTGCTGGTTAAAAGGTCTAATGACAGAAAATGGCACTTTCTCCATATTCTTCCACCCGACGTTTTTTCCGTCGACGATATGTATAAAAAAAACTAATACGTTCGTTTAAAGTAATTAATTATTTTCTCTCGTTTTTAGAATTTATATTTTTCTCTAAACAAAATTTAAACGCTTTTCGGATTTTTTTATCACGAATACCATTTCTTTTTTTTTCTCGTTCCTAGCCCTGCCCCCCCTGCAAACTCATTTCTCTTTTTTGGGGCCGGGGGGGTTCAATCCCCAAAAACCAACATTTTTTTTGGGCCCAGGGCCTAGAGCGAAGCAGGTAAAAAAATTTGTATTATTTGGTTAGCGTAGGATCTTCCCCCATATCATGTGCACAGGATTGCCCATATTCCCCCGGGGGTTGCGAAAACCCTAATAAATCTGCGCTCCGTCTTCGGGTAAAGTTTCGTTCGTTCGGCCCCCTTTGATCAGTGTGACCCTTTAGTCCTTAATTAAATGTAGGACGGGTTTAAACTAAATCATTTTCGCTATTAATCACACCTTTCTCCCCTCCTCAATCGCTTGCTTTTTTGGTACCCCCCACGTTTTTTGATTCGGAAAATTTATATACCCTTCGGATTTTGCGAGCCCCCAAAATTCAGATACGCAGAAGGAGGGGGATATTATTTTCTGGCCGATCGCTTCAGTCATATACGGCTTTGGTATGGTCCCCCCGTTTTGGTTTTTTAAAGTCTGCGTGCAAAGCTAGACTGTCCCCGGGCATTCAGATTTCTGAACCAAAAGATTTGCTTGAAAAAAATTTTGGGCAAATATTTTTTCATGTCCCTTTTCTTCATGCTACTTCTGTCGCATATCATTATATTTAAATTCAATGTGGTAGTTAAATAATCTAAATAGCACATTGCTAATTTTTCATTTTGTTATGTAACGCTAAATTCGGTTTTTGATTCATTCTCTGTTGGGGTCCTCTCGTTTCTCTCTTAACATAGGTCACTCCCACGCATACACACACCATTGCTCACTCACACAAAAGGGGAAAAAGCCCTGACCCTTTTCTTGTTTTAGTGCGGCGAAAGTTTTATCTCTTAGCCCGCTTTTTGTCTTCGCTGTCTGTGTACAAGTTACATCTATTTCTTATCTGTGTACGACTAGGGGTTCAAATAATCTTCGGGGATCGCCGTGTCGTTCCCTTATCTATTCTCTATCTATCAGGATGGTTGGTAGTTCAATAGGTCTATGCGGACCGCTACTGACATCTCCCTTTTCATTTTCTTCTTTCCTTTGGAAAAAAAAACACAAAAAAAAAAAAAGACAAAATAGTTAAACCCAAAAAAACCAAAATTGTTATAAAAACCCGGGCTAGTGGAAATTTAAAACCACCCATCTTCCTGTTGCCTTTCTTTTTTCTTACTCTGGCCCTTACGTGTATGATCTGGCTCCCCGATTTTAAATTGCTCGGACGACCGGCCCCAAAGGAGCCCCTTAGGTTTCTGTGAGAAGGAGACATCAAGATCGCCATGGCCCACGACCGGATTTTCGTAAAAAAGATTGCCTCCCCAACTCCCCGTAAATCCAGCGAACCAAAAACCTTTGCCGAAGTACCATCCCCCCAAATGCTGTGCCGGGCGGACCCTGCGCCGTCAACTCCAGAGCTCGTGCGCAGATATCACCCCCGATCCCGCCCCTCCCCGCCCCCCGTAATCCGGATGAAAAATTAAGGACGTGTGGACGGAGAAGGGCCTGGGCGAATCTGTGAGGACTGTGGACGAGGCGCCCCCCGAGTTAGGGCCCGGGGCCGGACTACAGGAGGTCAGGACAAACTGAAGTCAAGGGGGCCCGTGGAGCTTTCGAGGGCGGGGAACATCGAGAAAAGCAGATTACACCAGGGACCCGGAAGGGGTGAGGCAACATGAGACAGCCACGAAATTGACCCCAAAACGCCAAAAACGAGACGACCCCAATTGGTCACCCTTGAAGGCCCTCGAGGCGAGGGGCGGTAGGGGGCCCACAATTAAATGTGGGTAATTCTATTTCTTTACAGGATTTGGTAAATTTTATTTCTGTTACCCGTGGCCACTGGCTGTTTTCCCCGTGGATCCAAAAGGGCACAAATAAAAACCCCCGCTCAGCGAGGGGGGAGGGCACATTTTATATCTGACCCGTTTGACCGGGATTCGTGTGAAGCCCACGCGGTAGGGTCACCTCTCGCCCCCTCCGGGGGGTTCGTGCTAACTACCCCCGGCTAAGGGCCCGCCCCCTCTCGGGGAGCTGACCGTGACCTCCGCGGGCCCATAACCCTTTTAAATAAAAATGTCGTGTTCTTATACTGCGTGGGGTCACTCTCGAAATAAAAATCCCAAACCGTTAAAAAGTATAAATACCCTCTGTTTTACCTTGTACTAAGGATGAACCTTTTACAAATTTTTCTACCCAGCATGAAACCCTGTGCCCTTGTGAGGATGCATCAGAAAGGGAGAGTTCTTTGGGGGTGCTGTTGAAGACAGTCGTGGCTGCCCTGATCTGTATGTATACCGCGTGTCCTTCCCTCAAGGACGTTGCTAGGGGCCCCCTGCTGAACTGCTTTTTGCCCGTGCGGGGGGCGTTGCCTGTTACCCTCATGGATTTTGTGGATCCCTTGCTGCAAAACCGCCTCAGTGCGCCTCAAGGGATCGCTATCCCCGTGAAAATGTTTTCTACCCCCGGGAGTGTGGCTGCAAGACCCTCTGGGCTTCTGCCTTTAACAGGGGTGGGTATTTTTTCTTTTTCATTGACAGGCCCCTATGGAAAAATCTATCAGGCATAGTCCACAATGGACCGGACGGCTGTGCATGAATGGGGTTTTTTACTTTGTGTCTGGCTCCTATGTACCTCCGCTCATTCTATCATACATACAATCTTTTTTTGGTTTTGGGCAACCCGGGACTGGACCCCCTTCTGGGAAAGGGAGGTTCCGGGCTATCCTTCCCCAAGTAGAGGAAAATCCAAACCCCCCCAATCCATTCCCTGGGTTTTTTAGACTTGGGCCCTTTAACTTTAATCTCAGAGCCATGGCTTTGGGTTTGGCTGCAAGACTTTAGTCAGTTTTACCCACACCCTCGACAAGGTCCAACAAAGCTGGACTTTTTTTTAGGCTATGGGCCTGGGATGAAGCAAATCGTTTGCATAGGGTGATTTTGCTCCCCTGGGGGGTTTTAAATTTTTGGGGTGCAGGGCATTAAATTTGGGGTTCCCCTTTTCTATGCACTGCTTGTGGTGACCTTAGAATGTGACTCTGGGTGTCCTGTTCCCGAAGAGTCACCTTTTTAGCCCAAAATTTCCCCTATTCCCTTTTGGTGAGGCTCTCCTGAATGTCAAGAGGCTTTCTAAATTTTCCACGCATCAGCGAGTGCAGGAGTTTTTATTTTGACCCGCCACCCTTTAAAAGAAAAGTAGCACCAGTTTCTGACGGCGGAATAAAACCTCTGTTCTCACCAACGGTCCGTCACCGCCCCCCTCATCACATCGCGTCACCGTCAGCACGGATTTTTTTGAAAATATTTTTACTGACGTGACGTGCCCTGCCGAGCCTTTCCGGGCCGCCGATAGTTAGAACACACCCCCCAAAGGTCCCTAACAACTAGTGGCCGCAGAAAGTTTTTTCCATTATGAATGAAAATTTTTGCCTTTTTAGCAATATAAAAACGGGGGTATGGTTACGCTTATTCAAAGACCAACTACGGAAAAATAAAGAACTACACAAACCCAAAATTAAAACATCCTCTCCTGTTTAACGGGGTATGGTGATGGGGGCCCGGGAAACACCCCTTAAGGGGCCCCTGCGACGCACTGGGTCGTTCGTCCCTTTTGTCGGGGAATTCGTACTAGGGACCGGACGAAAAAAAAAAAGATTATTAAAAAAATCCAAAAATTGGACCCCGAGGTACACGACGGACCATGTCCTTGATTTTGTTTCATTTGCTCAATTTTTTTCTACTGAAAAAGTGCTGAGGGAAACACAACCCTTTTCCCTGATATTCATAAAAAAAAGGAAAATCATGGTCAAAGGGAAAACTAACCCACACGTTTTACAAATTTTATCCCAATGTTTACTTTCTGGGGTTAAAGTGAAATTTTTAAAAGGGGCCCGTCCGAATTGAAAATCAATCAAAAAACATGTATTTCCTAATTAACCTAACAAATGTTCAGATATTCAAATTTTCATTCAATTTGTCTATTTTTTTTAAAGGGTTGTTTTCATGGGAAAAAACCAAAATTCAGATAGTTCTAGATGAAAATTTTCGACATCATCTACATTTAGAATCGGGGAAAACAGAATCCTTTGGGGTATTCCCCAAGGGCCGGCTTTACTTTTCCCGCTTCAGAGCCCGCTCACCCTCGCCCAAAAAAATTTTTGTTTAAAGAAAACGCAAATCGTAACCCCAAAAAAGTTTAGGGAGTGATCATGCATCCTCCTCTCTAAAATGGCCCCATGGGATACTTTTTCGTTGTATAAAAAAAAATCAGGGTTTTTAAAATGAAAAAAGCGTCATTGCCCGGAATCTTGTATATATTCAACCAGAAGTTGGGCGTCAAAAAACGTTACTTAAAGTTTTTAAAAAAGAAAAATTTTAATATATTTAACTTTTTTCTACTGGATAAAAATGAAATTCACCCGAGAGTGTAATCTAACGGTTTAATCTGAAAAAAAAAAGGATCTACTTCTTTTCTATCAAGATTTGATCATGAGAGCTCGTGCAAAAAAAGAAAAGTGATTCTGAGTCAACTGAAATTACCTTATCTGTGGAATTTATTTACAAAAGTTTTTCCTTTTATTTTTGTGTGTGGGGGGGGGGGGATAGTTTTTGGGTATGTTTTTTTGTGTGTGTTGTGTTTGGGTGATTGCTGGGGGGGGTGGGGTGGGTATTTTGGGTGGTTGTGTGTGTGTGTGTGTGTGTGTGTGTTGGGGTGTTTGTGGTGTGGGTGTCGCGCGTGTGGGGGGGAAGTGGATAGGGGTTGTTGTGTGTGTGTTATAGGGGGGGGTGGGGGGATAGGGGTGGTGTGTGTTGTGTTTTAAAAAGGTAGATGATAAGATTTAGATTCTCTTCTTTCCTCTAACTCTCTTTTTCAGTCTCCTAAAAAGATGTCTACGCCCTACATTCTCACCCTACACATTATGGGAACGTCAAAACGATTAAGCGAAACTTTCAACTTCTTAAAAAAAAATGAAATAATATTTAAAAAACCACACCAAAAAACTTGATATTTGGAAATATTTTCAAACCCGGTTAAATGTCCTGTAACGCGGGAATACGATTGAGATAAAATTATATTCCCCAAATAGAATTTTTACTTTTTTTTTTTCTGCCCTGTAAATTAGTATTCATGGGCCCGCATCATTCCTAAATTTCCCTTCAAAACCCCTTCCCTTTAGAGGGCTTTTGCATTACTTTATTTTCTATTTATTTAAAAGATAAAAAAGAATAAAATTTGCAAAGAAAAGTCCCTTCACGATTGCAAGGATTGAAGTTCAAGAAAGTCTAATTTTTGCATAATTTTACCCGACAATTTTATTTTTATAGCTTTTATAATATTAGCAATTTTTCAGTCAAAATATCAGATCATTTTTTTATTTGTCCATTTAAATAGCTCCCTAAAAAAATAAGCTGGGGAACTATTTTCATTATTGAAAAATTCTTGTTAATCCGTTCTAGCATCCAGACGAGGGTGTTAGAGCGTTACACATTTTGCTTATTCACAAAATAATATACATATATGTTAATTGGTTATTTTTTACCGTGGAGATCTAAAACCCAAAAACACTTTGTACGTTGCAAAACCCGACTAAAGTATCTAAAATAAAAGCGAAATCGCGTAGCTTACACAGAAATTAAAAAGGGGAATCCCCGGGGGCTGAAAGGGGATCTTTTTTTTTCTTGTTCCACGTAAGTCGGCTGCGGTATGAAAGGGTTTGGGGAGGCTGCGGCCCTTTCCTGCCATCGCCATTTTTCCCCGGGGGGGCTGCGAATAAGGGGGTGGCTGCGCTTGGGGTGGGGGCTTCGTTCGTTTTACTCAGTAAAACCTCTTCGAAAAGGTAGCGGACCCTCGGGGCCCATAACTTTCGAGCGAGTTTCGAACGCGGGCGAAGGCTTTCTGCGAATTCGTCCCTCTGCTTTCTTTGGCCCGTGGGGGGTGTACTCCCAAAGGGATCTGTCGGGAACGGGGTTCGAACTGGGGTTTTACGCGGGGCCCCCCTCGCGGCTCTCGCTGCCTTTTGCGGGGGCGATGACCTCCCTGGTATGGACGCGGTTGCACGGCTGCGTCGAAGTCCTCACGTCCTCTCCGGGGCCCGTTCCCCCGGGGCTCGGGGATCTCTCGCGTTTCCTCTGTTCCACTCGGGAAAAATTTTTCTCCGTTTATGCTGCACTGTTCCTGAAAACCCTTTTTGTAATGAGGATCGTTCGGACTTCTTTTGCTCCGCTGGTAGTCAAAAGGGGGCCTGCGCCTCCTTATTGCGGTGCTGTGGGACTTTGCCGGGATTTGATGTCCTGCTCCGCGAATCCGAGGGGTACGAGAACCCAAACTCCTTCTGGAGATCGTCTCTTCGCGGGGACCCCGACGGCCTTTTTTTCCCCGAAGGGCGGTCATAACCCGCGGGCCCCGCACCCCCTTCCCCAGGGCTAGTATTGGCCCCTTGGTCCAAGGGGGGTGGTTCTGAGGTTCGCGAAATATAAAAGGGTTTTTTGTCCCCGTCGCGGGAGGGTATCGTACCGGGGTAGCCCAACCCCGTTCCATGGGGTGGACCCGAGAACGATCCCAGCGGGTTTTCCCTTTCGAAGGCACGGGGATGGAAAGTAAAGAAGTCGGGCTTTCACTAAGTGATGCATTCCTTTAGTATTCAAAAACCCTGAAATCCTAATCACCAACTTTGACTAGATTCCCCGGGGAAAAAGGGGCCCCACAACAGACATAACATGGAAAAAACCAAATTTATTACTCCTCTTTAAAATTGCTTTATTACCATCCATTTCCGACTTTACATATCATCGTCTTTTGTTCAAATTTTACAAAACTCTTATGTCTTATAACTTCAGGGGATCTCTAAAGAATTT
>NW_023658326.1:20000-24480 GCF_015228065.2 Penaeus monodon
TGCGTGAAGGCGACTTGAGGGAAGAAAGAGGCTTAAGTTGGTCCCCAAGCCTTCTCTGAGCGAAGCGCGGGAGAATTAGGCATGCACAAAGGAGTTCCGAGCTTTGTTTACATTTTCACAAACTGCTGCATCGAGCAATGACTCGGGCCTCAGGACAAGATTCATGCAGGCTCAGGACAGATTTCTGCAGACACACACCAACCACACACCACACACACACACCACACACACACACACACACCACACACACCACACACACACACCACACACACACACACACACACACACACACACACACACACACACAGAGAGAGAGAGAGAGACAGAGACAGAGAGACAGACAGAGAGAGAGAGGAGGGGGAGAGAAAGAGAGAGAGAGCGAGGGGGAGAAAGAGAGAGAGAGAGAGACTAAGACCGTACACAGAAAGACACACACACACACACACACACACAGAGAGGAGAGAGAGAGAGAGAGAGACCGGGACACACACACGCACGCACACATACATACGATAGAGAGAGAGAGAGAGGAAGAACCGAGACACAGAGAGAGAAGAGAGAACATGAGAAGAATTACGGCATAGAGAAAGAGAGTAGTATTTTGTCAGTATCTCTTCTACGTGACTATTACCAAAGACATTAAATGCACATTTGTTATTATTATTTATATATACACATTAAATAGGTAGACTGGGAGATATAGATGCTCTAGAAGACAGAGAGATGGACAGATAAGCAGAGAGATGGACAATAACAGAGAGATAGAGAGATTGAAAGGTGTAAATCGATAACTGATTATTGATGATATGATAGGAAACTGACTGATTGATTGATGATAGTGTGGGTAAAGACTGTTAAAAATTTTAAATTCATAATATAAAAGAGACAAAAAATGATAGCTACCAGTAGATGAAGTATTACAGATAACAGATATAGGGGTAGGGGGTACAAGATAAAAGGGCATATAGTAGGTGGTTGAGTAGAAAGACTGATTACAAAAAATGATAGGGATAGATAATACTTTAGTACCATGTCAGTAAAACTCTCTCTGGACTGTTTCCCTTTTGTCTTTAGTCTTGCTTTGTCATTTCCGTTCAGTGTTTTTTACACACTTCATACAAAAAAAAATTCGTTTTTCCCCCTGGGTTTTTTACTTGCTAGATGGTATAAGGGGCCCTCTAACATCGCATTAAACTTTTTCATTTTTATTTTATCTATTTTATAATCTTCTTCTCTATCTTATATAGTTTTTTTTAACGGTAGGTTTTGTTTGAACCCCCGTTCCAGCTTTTTAAATTTTATTTTTCATGTTTGATGCTTTGGAGTGAGTACTGGTAGGGTCCCCAGTTCCTTTTTCGGAGAGTGCCGGTGTTACCTTTTTGGTAATCATTCCCTCTATTTTTCCGGGTTGGACCACCTGACTTGTGCGCTTGGGCCCCCTGGGTAGGGAGGCAACCCAGGGGAAATTCCTTGCCCATTTAACAAAGCGCCGGGCCCGGGGACTCGAACTCTTTGCCGTGGGGCCATCTTGATCCGATGCCTAAACCCCTTGGGCCCCCGGAACCATCGGCCCCCGCGGCCCACAATATAAAATTAAAACAAAAATTAACGTTATATATATATATAATTATATAATTATATATATATTTATTTATTTATTTATTTATTTAGTATAATATAAATTTTTTTCTTTATTTAATGTAAATATATTTTTTATTTATATGTTGTATATTATAGGGGCCGCGTGGCCGAATGGTTAGGCGTCGGGCTCAAGACTGTCAACGGCAATCTGGTTCGGGGTTCGAGTCCCGCCGGCGGCTGTTTCCCTTGGGGAAGGGAATTCACCTCGTTGCCTGCCTACCATGGGGGGCCAAACCGCTCAAGTCAGTGCCGGGGAAAAAGAGATGGTGCTCGATAAAAAAAGGGGGGAACCAAAGGCAAACCATGTTCTAAATTTTAAAAAAATCATGAACCCCTGATCGTCAAACCCGGGTGGGCCCAATGGTTTGAGCATTGGGCTTAAAACTGTCACGACGGGATCGAATTCGAGGGTTCGAGTCACCGCCCCGCGTTGTTTCCCCTTGGGGAAGGGAATTTACCTTGTTCCTACCTAGCCCGTGTGTGCTGCGTGTGTTGTTTTTGGGGTTGTGTGTGTGTGTGTGTGTGTGTGTGTTTGTGGTGTGTGTGTGTGTGTGTGGTGTGTGTGTGGCTGAGCGTGCTGCGTGCGTTGTGTGTGTGTATGTGTTTTGTGTGTGTGTGTGTTGTGTGGTGTGTGTGTGTGGTGTGTGTGTGTTGTGTTTGTCTGTTGCGTGTTGGGCTGTGGTGTGGTGTGTGTGTGTTTGTTGTGTGTGTGTGTGTTGTGGTGTTTGTTGTGTGTGTGTGTGTGTGTGGGGGTGTGTTTTATGTAATGTATATATAAATTTTGTATATTATATGTATTATAATATTCTATATATTCTATATGTATATATGTATATATGTATATGTATTGTATATGTATGTGTATATAATTTTATATATATAATATATATATAAAATATATATAATATTATATAAAATATATAAACACATATACACAGATAACTCGCCATAATCGCACTGTTTCAGCAAACATTGATACAGCGCAGCGTTTTCCCCAGCCAGCCAATCATTTCCGTTCAGCAGCGATAGAGATGAAAGGAAACAGGTGTATACAACATACACGTGCGTAAACGCGCGCGCGCGCGCACGCGCACACACACACACACCACACACACCCACACACAACACACACACATACACACACACACAACACACACACACACACCACACACACACACACACACACACACCAAAACACCACACACACACACCACAAACACACACAAACACACACAACACACACACACACACACACACACCCCACACATACACACACAACACACACACACACACACACCACACACACACACAACACACCACACACACACCCCACACCCCAAAACACACACACACAATAATCATAGTAATAAATATCGAATCAGTGGAAGAACACCTGAGCGCGAATTCTAAGTGACCAAAAAGATATATACTTAAAAAAAATAAGGGAAAACAAATAATAATAAGGAAAGGAAAAAAAACATATGCAAAACACCAGACGCGCGAATGCATGCTTCAAGTTCCCCTGCTAATCTCTGCATGTGTCTCAAAAAGCAGACCCCTTGTGGGCATGTACGGGGCCGGGGGTCTTGGGTTTTGGGTTTTCAAGTCCATTGGACCGATATTTGTGCGAGCAAGTTGCTGATTTCAATTCTCTTGATTACACGGGAAAGTGAAGCAAGAGAGAGGGTGGAGGGAGGGAGGGAGAGAGAGAAGAGGGGCGAGGGAGTTGGGAGGGGGAGAGAAGGAGAAAGAAAGAGGGTGAGAAAGTAATGGAGAGACAGACATAGAGTGAGTGAGATAAAGTGAAGATATAGTGAGGGGTGAGGAGTGTGTGGCAGAGAGTTAGAGAGAGAGCGAGTGAAAGATGGAGGGAGGGAGGACGAGTGAGAAAGAGAGAGGGGAGGGAAGGAGAGAGAGAGGGCGAGAGTGAATGGCTGAGTAGACTGAGGGAGAAACACATGCGCATATAATAATATGTATTGAAAAGAAAACTATCCAGTACTGTGTTCTATATTCCCGCCTCCCACGGGAAAACGAAACAAAAAGGGAAAATAATGAAATAATAAAAAGAAAAGACAATAAAACAGAGAGAGGACGAAAGAAAAGAAAGATTCCCTAGTCTCAGTTTCGACATTGCCACATCCACAACAGCACCAAGCATACCCTCTATTAGGGCCCCGTAGCGCGCAGGTGTGCAAATTTCGGGTTGTCTAACTACACGCATTAGAGGGACTGAGATACACACACACATATATATATACTATTTATACATATATATTATAATATATAATATATTATATATATATATATATATATATATATAGATATATATATATATGTGTGGATGTATATATATGTGGGGGTGTGTGTGTGTGTGGTTGTGTCTGTGTGTGTGTGTGTTTTTGTGTGTGTGTGTGTGTGTTGTGTGTGTGTGTGTGTGTGTGTGTGTGTGTGTGTGTGTGTGTGTGTGTGGTGTGTGTGTGTGTGTGTGTTGTGTGTGGGCAGGGCGCAGATGTCCCCCCGGCTTTCTCTTTTCGCACAGGGATAAACATCCGCCCTCGAAAAGAACCGCCGCATAAAAAGGGCACGTCCGTAAGGCAGGGAGAGACACGGGAGACAGGCCAAGCCACACAGGGTCCAGCTCCACCACCTCGTCCTCCACCCGGGGACACGAGGGTCTCTTGGGGTCACATCTACCTTCAGTAATAAACCAAACAAGTTAAGACCGCTTTATTGACCGCTCAAATCTCTCTTGTCTCGCCACATCTGTGCGGGTTCTCCCAACTCAGTGTTACTTACATCTGATGCAGCGGTGTTTCAAGAACTCACAAAGCCGACC
>NW_023658327.1:0-24480 GCF_015228065.2 Penaeus monodon
AACCGCTTCATGCGGCGTGACGACCCCTTTCATCAAAACAGCCCACCGTCGTCGACTTCCATCGTAGAACCGGTGACTTTAAAGAACGCTGCTCAAGACCCGTCGCCGATTCGTTTTGACCGGCTCGCTTTACCGTGATTTCGATTTCGGTAAGAACAAAGTTTCCACTGTCAGCCCGCGAGAGTCCCTTGCCGTCGTTGGTGAAGCCCGGATTTTGCAGGGCCTCAAGTCGAAGAGCACGGGCTTCGTTTTCCCCCCCGCGAAAGGTGATCGTATACGTGTCGTTGGATGAGGCCCACCTGTAGCGAGAAGGGAATGATCCTTTTGCGGAGTCAGGGTCTGACTTTTCGCTGTCGCCGTAAGCGGCACAAGAGGCTGCCAGTCCGTGCCCCCCTCGCGTTGGATTTCCCATTCGCGCTGACCGGGTTGCAATCTTTTTGCGAGAGCGGATAGGTCGCCGATGGCTTTCTGGTAGGCCGCTACCAGTTCCTCCTCCCGCTTTTCTGCTCCGGAGTCCCCACGGCAAGATTGGGCTTCGTCTGGGGGTCGCGCCCGCCGCCCGTCACCGGCGTTTGATTAAAAAAGGCAGTCAGGGAAAAGTAATCCTGCTGCGTCAAAGGATCGAATTTGTGATCGTGACAACGGCAGCAATTCAGCGCCCAGCCCCATCCAGACCGTGCCCATTGTCTCGGTCATGTCCATGACGTAGTCGACGCGATTTTCCTCCGCGATTCGTCCGCCCTCGCCGTTGATCATGTGATTGCGATTGAAGCCCGTCGCGAGAATCTGATCATCCGATGCGTCGGGCAAAAGATCACCCGCGAGCTGCTCGATCGTGAACTGGTCGAAGGGCATGTTTTCGTTGTAGGCATTGACGACCCAGTCGCGCCACGGCCACATCGTTCGCTCCATGTCGCCCTGATAGCCATTCGAATCCGCGTAGCGCGCGGCATCTAGCCAGTCCCACGCCATCCGTTCGCCAAAGGCGGGAGAAGCGAGCAGCTCATCCACCACTTCCTCCCAAGCATCGACTGAAGAGTGTTTGATGAATGACTCAACCCTGTTAGGTCCCGGACCTAACCCTGTTAGGTCGAGCGAGGCCCGGCGGATCAGAGTCTCGCGATCCGCCCGCTTCGTCGGGTGATGTTCTCCTTTTCATGAATGCGGGAAACAAGAAAGTCGACGGGATGCCCGGCGTCCTCTGGTATTTCCGGTCGAACGACAGTAGTGAAAGACCAGTGTTCGCCCCACTCCGCTCCGTCTTCAATCCAGCGTTTCACCGTGTCGACTTCTGTCTTTGTCAGGGTCCGGTTCGAATCCGGCGGCGGCATGACATCGTCCGGATCATGACTGATGAGTCGGGCGAACAACTCGCTCGCCTCCGCATCGCCGGGAACCACGATCGCATACCCGTCGCGGTCGCGTTTTACATCTGTTTCGTCATCGAGCCGCAGTTTTCCCTTCCGCGCCTTCGGGTCCGGTCCGTGACAGTGGAAACAGTTCTCCGAAAGAATCGGACGGACATCGCGCGTGAAGTCAATTTCCGCCGCGATAGAAAACGTCGCTCCTAAACCGGCGAGAACCGCGATGAAAAATTTTACAGACATGTAAGTACACTACGCTTCTGCATCGCAATGAAAAGGGCGTAATTTCGGTAGTAAGGTGCCGAATTCTTCCAGCCTTTCTCTCGATTTTCCGGCCTCCGACTCCCCCCGGGCACGCAATCTTGACGATTTGCCGCATTTCTGGTGTAATATGTCCATAGTCGGGTGGTTCTGTTGCAACGGCGTTTTGCATAATTGTCAATCCCGTTCGTCTCTGACCTACCCAATCAAAACGTGACACAAAACACCGAGGAGCCAGAATGAATTCAACAGACCACCCCAAGCCGATTCGTTTGTCGCTCGAACTCTCCTGTTCGCAGCGGCATTTTTCATTACCCAGCCATTCATTCAGGCAGATGCCAATGAGCGGGTCGCGCTCGTAATCGGTATCAACGACTATTCCCATGCTTCACCGCTGAGTAACGCAGTGGCCGACTCACGGCTTGTCGCTAACGTGCTGAAAGAAACGGGATTCAACGTCATCGCTTTGGAGAATCCGGGAGTGGATGAATTCTACGACGGCCTCGACAAACTCAGTCGGCGTGCCAGTCTCGCGAAAGTCGGAATCGTTATTTTGCCGGGCACGGCGTTGAGGTAGAGGGAGAAAACTATCTCCTCCCTATCGATGCGGAACTGGAGAGGGAAGTTCAACTTCGATCCCAGGCTATTTCGCTTGAGACGATTCTTGAAGATCTCGGCGAAGCCCGACTTGAGGCAAAGGTCGTCATTCTCGATTGCTGTCGCGACAACCCACTGAAGCAGCGTTCCTGGATGAAGACCCCCAGTGCCGGGCGCGGTCTCGCTCCGGTCCTCGACGTCGATATGCCCGAGGGTTCGCTGGTTTTCTTTTCCGCAGGTCCCGGTCAAGTCGCCCTTGATGGAGGGGGGTGAAAACAGCCCTTTCACCAAAGCACTCGCTTCCCAGCTCCGCATCCCGGGGCAGGATTTGTTTCGGGCTGTGATCAACACGAGTGACAACGTCGCAGACGAAACCGGTGGTCGGCAAGAACCCTGGGTGAAAATGGATGCTTCCGGACGGGGACTGCGAAAGCTCGTTCTCGTTCCGACGAAGGACGACAAGAACTCCGATGCTTCCGCAGGAGAAGTAACAACCATTGCCGGAGCACCTGCCTCAGGTAACTCCACAGAGCCCGATTCCAAACCTAAAGAAACGGCGACAGCCTCCTCCACCACTGCCAAAGTCGATATGGCTCAGGTTGGGAACAAGACCGAAAGCACTACTCCGGCACCCGCTGCCGGAGCGACGGCAGCGGACTCGATGAAGGAGACCGCAGCCGCTAACACTGCACCCGGATCCGAAGGTGATGCAGAGCCGACAATCGGAAATACGACGGAAGAGAAAAAAGAGGAGGTGAAACCGCTCGTTCTTCCAAGTCGGGGCTATTTCAACAACACCGAAGTTTTCGAGTCCGGCCCTACTCCGGATACAATTCTTACTCCCAGAACAAGATCCTTCGTTCCGCCCAGGGAAAACTGTCCGGTGCCGGTACTCCTGACGGAATCATGGGACGCAAAACGCAGAGTGCTCTGCAAGCCTATCAAACCGCAAATAACATTCCCGTAACGGGACGACTTGATTCCGCCACGCTCGCTGCGATGGGGCTGACGGGACTTCCCGAGGAGACCTACACGGCACCTCCGAAAAAAAACCTACACGCCGAAGAAGACCTACTCCAAACCGTCGACGAGCAGCAGTAACAGCGACTACTCCAAGACGCGCTCTTCCGGCGGTTCTTCATCGAGTTCCGCGAACCGGAGCAGCGGAGGAAGCAACTCCTCCTCGAGACCGGCTCAGCAGCAAAGCTCTCAGAGAAAGAGTTTCTCTCCACCGGTTCCTCCCGGATTTCCACCTCCCCCAGTGTTTCCGGGGTTCGTCGATGAAAAAATCTTCCGGAGGCAGTTCCGGAGGCTATTCTCCTCCGAAGAAAGAAAGCTCACGCATGTCACATGCACGGAAGAAATTCATGCGCCCGGGTTGATTGAGGGGTGAATCACTCTTTCCACCCCCGCCAAATCCATCGCAGGGTATCCGGAAAAATCGCGCCTCCATGCCTTGCACTGTGGCGACCGATTCCCATCACGAACTTATAATCGTAGTTGGAGAACTTGAGCGCGGCGGCCATCTGCTCATTCGCGAGTGGCCAGTTGCCGTGGAGGTTGTCGAGGTCGTTTTCGCCTTCTTGAAGGAAAACGCGGAGAGGTTTTGGATCAGTTTTTCGAATCAGCGCCGGGTAAACATGACCGCCGCGAATGTTGGTGAAACTGCCGATGTGGCTGATCACTTTGCGAAACGCATCAGGTCGTTCCCAGGCTGCGGTGAAGGCACAGATTCCGCCTGAACTGTTCCCGCAGATCACACGCTGGTCGGGGTCGTTGGAAAGTCGGTATTCCTTGCCTACCTCCGGTAAAATTTCTTCGAGTAAAAAACGTGCGTACTGATCGCTGAGAGTGTCGTATTCGAAACTACGGTTCTTTCGTGGCTGCTGTCCCTCTTTTGCCGGGGGCACGACTCCGGGATTGATGAAAATACCGATGGTAACGGGAATGTCCCCGGCATGAATCAGATTGTCGAGAACTGTTGGAGCACGAAAAGGACCGTTCTCGCGGACGAATCCGCCGCCATCCTGACAAATCAACACAGCTGCCGGGGATTTCGCGTCGTATTGCGCCGGGACATAAACCCAATAGTCACGAATTGTTCCGGGGAAAATCTCGCTCACCCACTCATACTGCGTCACTTTCCCTCTCGGGATGCCATCTTTCGGCATCGCTTCGGGGCCGGGTTTGTAGTCCTCGTCAGCCGCAGGTGCGAGGAAGGAAAGAGAGTGAAAGACCAGGGCAAGCAGGGTTAGGTAGCGCATCAAACAGGGTTAGGCGGTGGATTCGTTTGCGTCAATGCTAATCCGGGAAAGCCCTGGATTTCTTAACCATGTGCGGTTCGGATTCACCGTGCTTTGTCTGGTAAAATGTCGGGAATAGGTTCTTCTGCGGCCAGAATACTTACCTATTTGCACAAGAAAAAAAAACATTCAATCAAGGTCTGCAAGCTTATGGATCGATCCATTCGTCCACTTCGAAGCCCTGATTCGCAATTTTTACGAAATTCAACTTCGTAAAACCTTCCTCCATTTTTGGAACCTCCAATTCGCGGAGCTTTGAGAAAAGAGCCACGTCCGGGACTTGACCTTTCCCTGTCCTCTGTTGATTTCTCTCATAACAATCGTCGCGTTCGATTCGAAATAGTAGCCGATGACCCGCCAGCTATGATCTCTAGCTTTGGAAATAAACGGTGCTCGAACCACAGCACTTGTATTGGTGTTATCAATTACGCAAGGCTGCCCGGTTTTTAAACAGAGGTCATATAGCTCAGTTTCCCGGTGCTTTGTTCTCAACATATCCCGGTTGATCCTCACGTGAGTATCAGCAAATCGCTCTTTATAGAACGTCGATTTCCCAGACGCTGGAATCCCCATCAATATGATCGCTTCCATCACTCGAGTCCCAGGGGCTCCTCCCCTTCGAATAACACTTCAACCTTATTGGCGACTCGAGACAGGATGGGAAGGCAATGTGCCGACACTCGCAATCTCTTCACAATCAAATCGGGTTTTGTCGCGCCTTGTGCTTCTCAGGAAGTTGCTCAAGTTCTGCGGCCGTGAATTTCTGTTCCACAAAAATTCTTTGGCAATAGATACCCCTTTTGAATCGGCCGGATAATCGTTCCAATTGATCCCTTTCTCTATCAACATATCCTGCTTCTCCGAGGCACTTTTTCCGTGCAATTCTCTCGTGCTGAATTCAGCGTGTGCAGCCATGCTGATGCTGTTTCTGGTTGCATCCATTTCACGCCACAAGAAGGCATTCGCAGCTTCTTCTTTCGTGGGAACCTGCCAGCACCTGGAATCAAAGGTGGGATTTCGTTCCAAGTAATCTGGCAAATGCTTTTGCACTTCCTGATTGAAATACAAAGTAGCTAACGCTGCCGATTGCGAAACCATTTTACTGTGTTTCCCGTCGAACCAAATCATCGATTTCGCGTCATCTGAATGAAGCAATAAAGTGATTTCGTCGCTCTGCGTATAGCCGCATCGCGCATTGGTTTCACTTACCAGCTTCTTCATGGTTTCAACCATACAAAGCCGAAGCCGCTCATCGTAGGGCCGATCCAACCCTTTCGTGAAATTATGAAACGATCTGCCGTCTAGCCGGATAAGTGTGGGGATCAATGGAAGCAGCCTGATTGATGATCGATCCTCATACTCTTTCATCCGGTCGCCAAACGAATCGCCTTTTTTCATACCAAAATTTTTCGATCACAAAGGTTACGAGTCTGATTAAATTAATCTAGTTTTTCTGAAGCCACTCCAGAAACATCAAGCAACGCCAAGAGAGGAAACTTCGCAATCTCCCGAAACAAAAAAACGAAGTATCACTTCCGCCTAAAAACCTCACTCCGCGCCACTTCCCTGATCATGGATCCCACGCGGAACTTGTCGTCCCGCAACTTTTCCATCACTGCATCTACATCATCGGCGTCGGAGAATTCAATGGTCCGACCGAGGGCGTAGGTCATCATGCTTTCGACGAGTTCGCGAGCGAGGTCTTCTTCGTGGTCGAGGAGAACTTTCTTCAACTCCTGCACATTCGCGAAAGCGGCTCCATCGGGAAGGGTGCCGCCGGGTTCGATAGGGACTTGCTTGTTGCCCACCTTTTCGGTTTCGCGCCAGCGACCGATGGTATCGAAGTTCTCAAGACCAAATCCAATGATGTCCATTTTCTTGTGACAGGAGGCACACACAGCTTGCTCCTGGTGGATCTGCACCATTTCGCGATTGGTGCGGGGCTGGTCGTCGGCAGAGCCGAGCTCGGGAACATTGGGCGGAGGTGGAGCGGGTTCGTCATGCAGAAGCTTCTCCATGACGAGGGCACCGCGAATCACCGGGGAAGATCGTTCGCCGTTGGATCCCGTTGTGAGAAAAGCGGCCTGGGTCATGAGCCCCCCGCGAGGAGACTCGGCAGGCAGATTCACTTTGACGAAGTCAGCAGTTTTGGGGTTCGGAACCTTGAGGTCGTAGTGCACGGCGAGTGCGGGATTGATGACAACGAAATCGGAGTCGATGAAGTTGGCGGCGGGCAGATTGTTCACGATGAGATCGCCGAAAAAATTCGCGGACTTCCTTCTTGGCATCTTCGCGAACGCCTTCGTTGAAGCGGAAGTGCTCTTTGTTGTCGACGGTGATGGCGTCGTAGCGATCGAGCTCGGCCCATTGGCTGACAAAACCGTCGCGGAACTGTTTCGATTTCGGATCGGCGAGAAGGCGGTCAAACTGGGCGTCGAATACGGCAGGGTCAGAGAGGTCTGCTGCGTAAAGCTCGTCATCGGGTGGGGAGCTCCAAAGAAAGTAAGACATCCGGATCGCCAGCTCGCGATTGTCGAGGCGGGGGCGTTTCCCTTCGGTTTTCTTTTCTTCTTCCTGCAGAAACAGGAAGCCGGGGGAGGAAAGTATAATGGCGGTAATTTCGGCCCAGGCGTCACGATGATTCATTCCCTCGGCCCGGTAGCCGGCCCACAACTTGTTCAATCCGGCAAGATACTCCGGTTCGGGCTGGCGGCGGCGGAAGGCTTCGTAGGCAAATTTCTCGATGAGCTCCGGCACTTTTGCATCGTCCCAGATGTAGGGACTTTTTGTGCCGGTCGGAACACCAGGATACAGGATTTCTTCGAGACGAGGTCGCTTCTCCGGATAGAAGGGTCCTTCAATTTCCATCCAGTCGATGAAGACGGCGGCCCTTGGTTCCGTGTGATCGCCACGACCGTCGATTTTGTCGATGTAACCGCGCAAGGTATTCTGCGTGTTGAGGGGAGCGTTTTCCCTCACATTGAGCGAAAGGTGGGAGCGTCCCATCGGTTGGCGGGCTCGAAATTCGATCGACTCAGGTTGCTCCGGAGTGCCCGCCATCTGGAGAGTGCCGCGAATCTGATCCCGATCCCAAAGGCGAACGATCTTTCGCAGCTCGTCGGGTTGACCAACGATGCCGCCATGAATGCGAAAGATGTATTCGCCACGTATGTCAATGTGCCTGCTGGCACTCGCCCACTTGGCGACGTCGGAAATGTAAACGCCCCGGTCGACATGGGGATATTCAAGATAGTTTCGAGGCAGCTCGGCTCGGGAATCCCACTGTCGGAAAATAATCTCGGCTTCTCCCTCGTCTTTGAATCCCATTTCTTTCCAGTTCGCTCCCTCCTTTTCAGGGCCATCTTTCTGTCGAGGTCGGCAAGCTTTTCCCGGTTTTTTTCAGTGACACGTTCTTCCGGTTCGGTTCGCTCAACGGATATTTCTCGACGTGGGCTGTAGTTGAAGCGGAAGGATTCCGTCGCAATTTTTCGCCCCAGCTCCAGGTACCGTTCGAAATGGGAGGAATTAAAAACTGCTCAGCGCCGACAGTGTCGAAGGTCGCGATTTCCCCGTCCTCGGGAATGTCGGCAAGGGCGACGGGAAAACCAAAGAGATCTTCGATCGTAGCAGAATATTCCCGTCGGTTGAGCCTTCGCATCTTGATCTCGCCTCCATGATCGGTAAGTCGCTTCTGTGCTTCGAGAACGGCACCGGTCAGCACATCAAGCGCAGCGGAAAGTTCTTCGGGCAAGGGTTGTGTTTCCTCCTCGGGAGGCATGTCGCCGCCGTTGAGCTGGTCAAGCACATCCTGCCAGCGTTGGGCTGTGTCGAGATCATTGATTTCCCACTTGATATCATCGAAGCGGACCTGCCCTTTCTGCGTTCGTGATCCGTGGCAATCGATGCAGTAGTCCTGAAGGAAAGGCTCGAGCTTTTCCCTGGCATTCGGCAGCGATGAGGTGCGCGTTTTTGCAGGAGACTTTTCGGGATCGGGTGAGCCTTCCTCCGCCGCGTGGGCAAAAGGGAGACAAATGCCGACAAAGGCTACAAAAATAAAAATCGTTCTCACGACAGCAGGAGAAGGTTTAGGCCAACAATTCCGGAACGATGCCCGTGCTGTGACTGAAGGAATCGATTTTCATTCCAGCTTGCTGCATCACGGTAAGCCAGTAGTTCGCAAGCGGCGTGTCTTCTCCGGGAGAATGATGTGGCGTCCGTGCTGGATGCCTTCGGCGCCTCCTCCGGAAAGAATCGCGGGGAGGTTTTTCAATTCGTGACCCGATCGGAGGTTGGTGCCATAACTGACAATACAGTTGTCGTAAAGGCGGCTGCCATCGATGTCTTTCGCCTCTTTGAGTCGATCCAAAAAAATGGGCGAGAAGTTCCGAGCACTTCTTGTCTCTTTCGCGGGAGGCAATGATGCGAGGCTGAGAAAACCCGTAGTGGCTCAGGGAGTGGGCTTTCAGAGTCATGCCCATACCGAGAAGCAGATCGCAGACCGGCTGGCGATAGGTGACAACACGGGTCGCGTCGGTTTGCAGTGCGATGATGATCATGTCATACATCAGGTGAATCGCATCTTCTCCGGAGAGACCTTCCGACGGGGCGCCGAAGGGAGCATCAGGCTTGGGGACGTCGGCCCACTGTGCCTGCCGCTCGAGACCCTTCTCCACCTGCCGAACGCCGGTGAAATACTCGTCGAGCTTTTCCTGATCCCCTTTGCTCAAGGTGCGTTTCATTCCGCTGCCATTGACACGAACGACATCGAGAATGCTCTGTTTTTTCTTCAGCCGCAAATTCAGTTCCTCGCGGGAATCGTTCGGATTGGCAAAGAGAGTGTAAAAGAGATCGATCGGGCGATTCAACCCCGGGATCGGATTGCCGGTCTCATCCCACGCCAGAGAAAGGCCCTTTCCGTGACCGGAGTTTTGCCCTCCATCGGGCTCCTTTGCCGAGAGTGTGAGAGTCGGATATCGAGTCTCCGGACCTAGCTCATTCGCAAGAAGCTGGTCGCAGGAGATCGAATTGTGAAAGCGTTTTCCCGGAGTCCCTGCGACATTCGCTCCGGTAAGATAGGAAACACTTCCTCCGTGCGGATCGGTCGCGCCGAGGTTGGTAAGGTTCGTGACCATCGTGAGATCGTCCTTGTGGCGCTCCAGCGGCGAGAGCCCCTCGGTCAGCCCGATCTCAGAAAATTTCCCGGCCTTCGTGGGATAAAACGTGTCTTTGGTAAATCCGAATCCGCCGCCGAGAAAGACTACCCGTTTCGGAGGTTTCGCAGCAGTTGCCTTTGCGCTGGCGAAAGTTTCCAAAAAAGGAAGAGCCAGCACGGAACTGCCCACCCGGAGAAAGGAGCGACGCGTCGTCGAATTGGTAACAAAGGGACTCATGGCCGATTAAAAGAAGGAGAAACCAACACTATACTTCGATTTTCAAGGGACAATAGTCGTAGTAGCATCAAGGTGTGTCGAATCAGGAAGGGAGGAGTTGAGACAGAGGGCCATGGTGAGTGCCGCAATACAGAAAACCACTGATGGCGGTTTACTTCTCCGTCATCACTCTCTACACAAATTCTAAAACTTGATCTTTCGCGGCCACCCCGGAACATCCACTTTGATCGGCACCCGGTCTTCATTCATGGGGTGAAACTGCAACTTCGATTCCTGCTTTTCGGTGTCGAAAAGAATGATTCCATAGCCATTCAGGCCGTTGCCGGCTCCGTACATCGTGACCTTGTTCCCGAAGCGATCATGAAACTGCCCAGTGTTTTCCGGCGCGCCGGGCTCACGATTTTTCCCGGCTTCGAGCGGCTCCCACTTGCGGCTCGCGCGGGAGGAGAAAGAAGGCAGGGAATAGGTGAGAGGCCCGTCGTTGAAATTCTCCACTCCGTGCCGACCAAGAGTTCCGAGATGGACATCTCCGTGGAGCATCACAACCGGGCATCGCCGATGGCTCGCAAAGCACGATTTCTTCCCGACTGAGGCCAGGCGTTGGAGTCGGTATCTGCAGAAGTGGGAGAATACATCGCAACGTGCACCCAGGGACTGGATGAGAGAACGGCTCCCAGCTTTCCGGATTGCTTCAGGTCATCGGACCACTCTTTGAGAAAATCTTCCTGCTCCTTTCCCAGCAGCTGCAAATCAGGTCGATCCAGCTGGGTGCAATCGTATTCGGGATCAAGGACGACCTCGATTTCGAAATCGGTCTTGCGCGGATTCGGCCACTGAAATCCCGGGGGAGCGATCAGTTCCGTGATGACTTCCGAAGGCGCGCTCTTGAACTTCCGGTCTTCGAGAATCGCGAACCTGACACCACCGTATTCCAAAGCAGTGTAGTAGGCGAGAAACGCCATCACCGTGCGGACCGGGATCGGCCGGATCGGGAAGATTTCCGGTCTGGGTGAACTCGGCAGCATTGACCCAGTCGGGATGAGTCGGGTAGCCGCCCGTGGTTCGATCGCCTTTCATGCGAACGCCACCCCTGCCCCAGAGATCGTTGGCAAAGACATCATGGTCGTCAGTGATCATGATGGTGGGTCGGTCTCTCATCAGCTCCCGAAAGGCCTCACCAAATTTCGGTATTTCTCGAGGTAGTTTTTCATGCCGCGCGGAACCTCCTCTTTCGTCTGCGCCTGAAACATGGGACTGTCGTAATCGTTTTCGTAAATCTGATCGCCGGAGAAAAAAACGAGGTCGGGATCGTGAGCGATTACTTCGGCAATCGCTTCCTTCCAGGGCCAGGCGATGTCCTTGTGACATGACAGGCCGGCCAGCTTCAGCGTCGAGCCTTCTTTGGGTTCCGCACGAAAGGTCCCTTCCCATCTGGATTCTCCGCAGGCAACCTGGAAAAACCTCATCTCATGACGGGGCCAGGACTCAATCGTAAAAAGAGCCGTAGCAGTAAGAGAATCGATGGACTCGGATTGGACACGCTCCCATTCGCCATCGGCGTCACTTCGCAATGAGAGATGAACGGTTTCGAGTTCCGTGTCTCCAGGTGCCGTGGGATCTGAATCCAGATGCACGAGCAGTTTCATCTTTCCCTGGTGCTGACAATACTGCGTCCAGAGGATTTCCGTCGCGCTGGCGACGGAGGCGACAACGCCAATCATTAGAAAGAAAGCCAGAAACAAGCGGACAAATGAGGAGTCTCTCATGGCATCATGAGTTCAGAATAACCGAATCGAATGTAGAACGGTCCGCATGATTCGTCGACATCAATTGGATAAGTCGTCCAAGCTACGAACCGAAAACCATCTCTCCTCGCATAACCCCTGGCAATTCGGGATCCGGGAAAGAGGCCGCGATTCCTTCAAGGTATACGTGATGGTGGTCACCTGTGGTTCGTTGCATCTTGTTCGCTTCAAGCGCAATATCCGACCAAGTCGGATTTTCCAACACTTCTCCAGTATATTCAACTTCCATTACGTCATCGTGGAACCTCACTTTCCCCTCAATCGCAACTTCGCTCAGAACAGAGAGCTCATGATGAGGTAGGCAATCTAACCGGATGATAAATTTATCACCAGCGTTTGGCCGAATCCGGCGATATAACCTTTTCTTTTTTACTTGCTCCCAATCCTCATCGTCTCTATCGGCAGGTTCCTCCCAAACATTCTTGAAGCGGTTTTTGAGTTCATCTATCAATTTCGACGAAACAAAATGCACTCCCAACACCAGCTCATTAAGTGGTATTGTTTCCGGAGTCTCAAGTAGTACAATGGCACCATCATCTGTGATCCAGCCGTTTTCCAACCTAATTGTCTCCAGTTGCTGAATGTGTTGACTTGCGCAAACTACAGATACTACATCATCTGCGTCGTTCGATCCAGGAATCTCCAAATGTTTTAATGCTGGAAAATCGTTTTCAAATATTGAATGCAAATATTTGTCACCATGATCGAAATCGCCCCTGACAGTTAGAGCGAGAGTTTCAACACGCGGAAATTCGCAGTTGGTGATTTGCTTGCCGAATTCTGATCCATCTCCGTTGAAGATCAATTTCTTCAAACCAGAGTGTCGAGAGCATCCCATTGAATAAGGGGCTCGTCGAGACCGCCGAATCCATCTTGCAAACCGAAAATCTTGAGATCAGGATAAGCACGAAGTAAAAGTTCAATCTCTAGGACTTTATGGTCTTCAAAGTGACGAAATTCCAAAGGACCTAGATAGATTCCCTCCAAAAATTGGAGTGATTCGGAATTCTGAATCAAGCTATCCAAAACAATATTTGCCGATTCACTTTGAAGCCCATATTCTTCTTCAACACCAATCGCAATAGCTTGGGGCTGAGATTGTACTTTGGCGAGTTGTTTCAATTGGTGGTCAACTTCTGCGGCTTTCAAACATTTCAATGAAGAGCCGAACTGCTGCTGATAGCTGCGGAAAAGAATAGTCCATGAATAATCGATTATATCGTCTCACGTAGTTTGGGTTATTGATTTGACGACTTGCCCTGAAATAATCTCAACGCAATCTCATGAGAATAACAACGGGAAAGCTTGGAATTGTAGCGCAATCGAAGCAAACTGAATTGGTTTGAAATTCACGGCTCAAAAATTCTTTATCACGATCCTGGCGCTGGCCTTATGTCTTGGCCGCCATCCCACAGACGCACAGGAAAAGCTGACTCGCGTTCTCGCCCCCCTTGCTGCGAAATTGGAGCCGGATGAAAAGATCGTCTACAAGACAGTCGGTGAGCGAGATCTTCATCTCCATGTCTTTTCTCCTGATCAAGAAGAGACGAGGCTCGAAGAGCGCCCCTGCCTGCTGCTCATTCACGGAGGCGGCTGGACCGGCGGAGAGCCCCGTCGACAATATCCGATCGCGGATCACTATGCGAAGCAGGGCGTGCGTCGCAGTCAGTTTGGAGTATCGGCTGCTGGGAGATAAAACGGGCATACGGTTTTCGACTGCGTCAAAGACGGACGGTCGGCAGTGCGATACCTGCGCTCCCACGCTGCGGAACTGGGGATCGATCCGAAGCGAATTGCTGTCTGCGGAGCTTCGGCTGGTGGCCATGTCGCGCTGGGCACTGCAGTTTTCGAGAGTAGCCCTGACATGGATGAGGCAAGCGACGACCTTTCCGTTTCCTGCCGACCTGATCTGCTGATGCCCATGTATCCCGTCATCGACACTTCAAGTGATGGGTACGGACAAAAGAAAATCGGGGAGCGCTGGCGGGAGCTTTCTCCCGTTCATTTCGTGCCCGGCGGCCTGCCTCCGATGCTGATTCTTCATGGGACCGGTGACACCGTAACTCCCTTTTCCGGGGTAGAACGTTTCGTGGAGTTGTCAAAAATCGCCGGAAACGACTGCGAGCAATTCGCCTTTGAAGGTGGGCGGCACGGATGGTTCATTTTCAATATCGATCACTACCGCGAAGCACAGGGAAGAATGGATGCCTTCCTCGAAAAACACGGCTGGATTCGGGAAGCCCGCGCAGCCTCTGATGAAGAGGAGTTACGCCAGTGGTTGGAGAACATGGTGTGGCACCACCGCTTTGACGAAGAGGAAATCGCACGGGCAACGGGACTCTCGAAGTCAGAGATTGTCGCGGCCCTGGAAAAGTTTGAGATCAGCCAGGAAAACTCACCGGTTCTGTCTCTTGAGAAACCCTTTCGAATGATACCGTATCCCGGAGGGCGTCATCCGCGCATCGGTTTTCTCGAAGGCGCCATCCTTTCGCAACGCGAGACGAAAGTCAGTGTTTTCACCCATGGAATGATGGCTTCGACTACGTCGTTGTCGATGTTCCCGAAGCCCTCTGGTCAAACCTCGGTCTGACCTATCTTGCCCACTCTCACATTGACACGATCTGGAGCAAGGACGGCATCGTTCTTCCAAAAATGGAATGGCAGCGCGATGAGAACGGAAACTGAAGCTGAATCGAACGCTGCCCAACCGGATTCGCTACGAGGCGGAAGTTCAGTTAGTGAAAGATCATCTCGAAATGGAGCTGCGTCTCACCAATGGCACCGCGAAACTTCTAACCGACCTGCGGGTGCAGAATTGTGTAATGCTGAAAGGAGCTCCGGAATTCGCCTCACTCACTAACGAGAACAAAATCTTCGAGCCACCTTTCGCTGCCGTGCGATCAGCTACTCATCCCAACCGATGGATCATCACAGCGTGGGAGCCCTGTCATCGCCCCTGGGGAAATGCCCAAAGTTCCCTGCCTGCATTCCGACCCGCGCTTTCCGATTGCAAACCGGGAGAAACGCAGATTGTTCGCGGCTGGTTGTCGTTTTATGAAGGGGGGGAGCTGGATCAAGAGTTGGAGAGAATTCAGAAATCGTTCATTTCAGAGCGTTGAACGAAGCGCTCTAGCGAGTTAGAACACGGAAAGAAACAGCATCTTTCCAGGCGGGAACGGAGTTCGAATCAATCGTAATTCGGGCGGCGAACGATCTCCGAAGAATAGTTTTCTTTCGTCGCCCCTTCCTTGTTCGTTTCTTTTTCTGAAGCCGCTTCGAAGGCTTAACTTCGGTACAAAGTAGGCGCCCGGATTCGCTAGGGATTACGTTCGATTCTTTTTGAGTGCCAAGGATCAAAGCGGCTGTCACATTCTCTCTACTGCTGGAAAACTGTCGGAAAAAAGAAACAGAAAACGACTGTTTCCCGGGCTACCAGTGAGCAACAAATCAGTAGCTGTATTCCCATCGTTTTCGACAGTAGTCCATGATTTCACAGCCCGGAGCTTTCGTGATACGGTAGTCAATTGCTGGCCGACAGCAGACTCATTGTAGATATCATTACCAACTCCTGAAAATGGGGAGGAACCAATTTTCGAATCTGGACGAATGATTGAAACTCGAAAACCATACACAGCACCCGTCTTATTCGCTGGATCTCCATCCCCCCATCTTCGAAGTAAGCTCCGGCAATCGCTAGATCTCCGACCAGCGCCACACCGACACCTAGCCGGTCGCCGTGCCCGGCGTCACTCGCTGTGAATCGGCCAATTTCTTGTCCGCTTTCGATATCGAATGCGTAGACCGCACCACTGTCAAATCCACCTCCACCGTCACCGTCTTCGCCCAGTGAGCCGACGATGGCAATATTTCCATCAATTGCTACAGAGACTCCAAATTGATCGACAGCCTCCGCATCCGATGCAGAAATCCGATGAATTTCCTCACCCGTTGAGAGATCGAATATGTAAGCAGCACCCGCGTCGTTTGCCGGATCTCCCGGCCCACCATCTTCATAACGAGCGGCGATGATTACTCTATCACCGAAATTGCTGCGCGAATTCCGAACTTGTCACCGGCCTGAGCATCGGATGCGGTCAGCTTGTGAAGCTGACTGCCGCTGGAAAGATCAAAGACATATGCCGCACCCGCATCGGGAGCAGGATCTCCGGGTCCCCCATCCTCGTGGCGGGCACCTGCAAAAATATAATTCCCCTCGACCTCAACGAACCAGCCAAACTGATCACTGCTTGCGGATCTTCTTGAAGCAACTTCGCTACCTGATTTCCCGTTCGAAGATCGAATACATACACCGCGCCTGTTCCATCAAGCGGATCCCCTATTCCGCCGTCCTTCTCCATGCGCTCCTACCACGGCAAAATGTCCGGATACTGCTACCGAAACACCAAAGAAGTCACTCGCTTGCGTATCGGATGCAGTCAGCTTGAAAAGTTGTTCTCCAGTAATGAGGTCAAACACATAGGCAGCTCCGGCATTGTTCCGAGGATCACCAACTCCTCCATCTTCCAAGTGCGCTCCGACTACCGCATACCGGTCGTTTATCGCAACCGGCCAACCAAATCTGTCGTCTACGCCTGCATCCTCCGCAGAGAGTTTGAAGACTTCATTTCCCGTTTGCAGGTTGAACACGTAAGCTGCGCCTGCATTGTTGGTCGGATCACCTGAACCACCGTCTTCATTGGGAGCGCCGACGATAGCATAGTCACCAAAAGCATCGACGAAATATCCGAACTCATCCCCAGCTTGATCGTCGGAAGCAACCAACTTGTTGCCAGGAGAACGATTTTCGAAGGGGAGAGCATTAACATCACCAGGCACCACGATGGCTTTCGCCAAAGCAGCCAGGTAGAAACATTGCGGAATTATTTTGGGAGAATGATGAAAAAGGCCCATGAAATAACCTTATCACTAACTAAAATGAATGCGCTACAAAAAGAGCCTGTTTGCACCCTGACAAAGATTATTCGACATCTCGGCGGTTGACCATCAGCAACCGCAGACTCAGCAAACTCTATCCCTCACAGAATGAGCAGGTGCTTCAACCTCCTCCCTATCCAATCATTTCCTGAATCACCTGCCCTCCAAACTGCGATAGCTGTTTGTATCTTCCTCCATGAAAATAGGTCAGCTTGTTATCATCCAACCCTAACAAGTGCAGAATCGTGCAGTGAACATCGCGAATCGGATGCACACAATCAACCGCCTCGGCACCGAGTTCGTCTGTTGCGCCGATGATAGATCCCTTTTCACTCCGCCTCCGGCGAACAGCATCGTCATGGCATTAGCGTTGTGGCCGCGACCAATCGAGTAAACTCCACCCCGCTTGTTGTTGTCGGGCGTTCGGCCGAATTCGCCGCACCAGATTACCAGTGTATCTTCGAGCATTCCGCGACGCTTGAGATCCTTGATAAGGCCGGCCATCCCCTTATCGACGCTCCGAATCCGGGACGAGTGTCCTTTCTCAAGGTAATCGTGACTGTCCCAGCCACCCGAAAAGATCTGGACAAATCGAACCCCTTTTTCAACTAGTCGACGAGCCATCAGGCATTGTTTTCCGAAGGTTTCCGTTTCCGTATTGTCGAGACCGTAGAGATCTTTGATGTGCTGCGGTTCACTATCGATATCGATCACACCCGGCACCTCCATCTGCATGCGATAGGCAAGCTCGTAATTCTCCATACGGGCAGCGAGATCGGCGTGCTGGGGATTTTCCGCAGCGTGTTTTTGGTTGAGCGCAGCCAGTTCATCCAGTGCCCGACGCTGGTGTTCGCGGCTTTTGAAAGAAGGAGAATCAAGGTCAAGGATTGGTGAACCTTCCGGTCTCAGGCGAGTTCCCTGATAGTGAGCCGGAAGGAAACCGTTGCTCCAGTTCTGTGAACCACCTGAGGCAGTGCGAGTTCGGTCATGACGACGTACCCGGAGATTCTGATTTTGGGAACCAAGTCCATAGCCCACCCAGGAACCGACAGCAGGGTCACCACCCAGGCGGCTTCCGGTGTTCATGTGAAAGAGTGCCTCGGGGTGATTCAGTGACTCGGCTTGGCAACCCCGGTAGTTGCAAAGTTCGTCGGCTACTTCCGGATCAGCCATGTGAATCCATTGATCACTCATGTCGAGTCCGGCATTGCCCACTTTTCGGGATTGAAAGGGACTTCCCACGTAAAACTTGAATCCTTTCTCCAATCCAGCCGTGAGCTTGGATTCCGTTTGTGGAGCTCCTGGAGCTTCGGCTTGGGATCAAAGGTGTCCATGTGTCCCGGACCACCTTCCATGAACAGCATGATCACGTTCTTCGCCTTCGCTTTATGCATCGGCTTCTTTGGAGAAAGCGGAGACTCGGCGGCAAGCAAATCGGTAAGGGCTAGGCTGCCCAAGGAGGCGCCGAGACCGTAGAGAAATTCGCGGCGGGAGTTGGTGAAAGGAACCGCTGATGAACGCTGATGAACGCTGATGTCTTTTTTCATGATACTTTGGGTAGAAAATCCCGGATGATAAATCGCTTCCAATCGACTTGGTTGATTGGGGCAAAATTAATGAGATAACGACTGGCTTTCTGGTAATTCGCATATAGTTCATAAGTTGAGCCTCATGCTCAGCGAGGAGCTTCGTGACTGCCTTTAGTTCCACAACCAAATCGGAAAAAACGATCAAATCCGGGATATACTTTTTCTTGAGTTGTTTTCCTTTGTAAAAAATGGGCAGTAGTGCCTGTGATTCAAAATCGATTCCCATGTCGGCCCGTTCGAGTTTTAGACATTCCTGATAGATTTCTTCTGAAAGCCCTCCGCAATTTCATTGTGCACGGCAAAGGCGGCACCCATAACGGAGAATCCTTCATCCGAGTATGGCTCGCTCGATTTCATATCCTTCTATCAGCGTAGATCAGCGCCCATCAGCGGTTCCCCAAGGTCCTCAATACACATACGCAAACTCATTCGAGTTAAAACAACAGCAGGCAAACATCAGCCAGCGCTCTTGTTTCAGCGTCGACGTCGGCCGGTTTGAGATCGCTTTGGTAGTTTTCAAAGGCAGGAAGAATCTCCCGGTATTCAAAAGCTTCTCCGGAAAATTCCTCCACAAGCGAGCGGGTGATTTCAACCGGGTATTCGGTCGGCTCCGGCTCTACGTCTGCATGATACTTTTCCATTTCAGAGTAGTAAGAGAAGAGACGCTTGCTCTCCACTTCATCCGGCTTTCTTCCCAACGCGCGGAGGAATGCCTGCTCGATCTGCGCTGCCGGATCACTGGCCTGCTCTTTCAACGAAGCCGCAAAGGCAATCGAACGGTCGGTGATCACATCGCTGTTCAGCAACGAGAATGCCTGCGGCGAAACTGCGGCACTGTCACGCGCCTCGCACGAATCATTCGGATTCGGCTGATTGAACAGCTCAAGAAAAGGATCAGCCATTCCCCGCACTCGATAGGCGTAGACAGTCCGGCGATTTCTTCGTTCGGGCATCGGGTCAGGCTGGTAGGCGGGTGCGAGGGAAAACTGGATCATGCGGGGCTGGAGTGCCACTTCCATGTTGATCTCGGGCATTATCGGAAGTCCACCCTTCGAGTCGCGCAGTTCGCCTGTGATGGCGAGAAGCGAATCGCGAATTTCTTCTGCGGTGAGACGACGAGTTGGGAAATACGCAAGCAGCGCGTTATCAGGATCTCCCGCATCGAGGTATTCACGCTTGGGATGGTTTGCCGCCTGCCGGTATGCCTGCGAAGTCATGATGAGACGGTGCATCTTCTTGAAGGTCCAACCGCTTTCCATGAATTCCGCAGAAAGCCAGTCGAGCATTTCGGGATGTGTCGGCTGCTTACCGCTCACGCCAAAGTTGTTCGGGTTCCCCGCGATGGGTTGTCCAAAGTGATGCTGCCAGATGCGATTCACGATTGAGCGTGGCCGTGAGAGGATTCTCCGGATTGGCCACCCATTTCGCAAAAGCGAGGCGGCGGCCTTCGAGATCTTCAGAAATCACGTAAGGATCTTTTTCATCGGCACCTTCTACGGGAAGTCCCAGCGCACTGAGCACTCCCGGCTGCACCTTGTCCCCCTGCGCGTCGAGTGCCCCGCCGGTGAGGATGAAACTCTCGGGACGGGCATCAATGTTCGGATTCCTGGGCATCCGCAATTTACGGGCGTTGAGATGCTGAGGATCGGGGCCGTTGTAAACGGTCTGCGCGAGCGGTTCGAAACGCTCGAGACGGCGTTTCCAAATCCACTCATCCTGTTCGCGAACTTTGAGTTTCCCCTGCTCATCCGTGGTCAGCCCCACGTGACGGGGTGGCTTTTCTTCATCAGGAAGATCCTTCCTCGTGTCGCTGTCCTTGTATTCCAGCCCATGCTCTTGGAACCATTTTTTTGCAGCAGTCTCCCGCTTATCTCGCAGCGCATTAGCTCGCTTGTGTGCAAAGTCGTAAAGCCGCTGCACCATCACTTTGCTTTCCTCCATCCCTTCCAAACTTTCTTCGGGAGTGTGGGGAACGGAGCGCTCCGCAATCTGTGTTCCGGCGAAGGTGGCATACATGCGATAGTAATCGCGAGTCGGAATCGGATCGAATTTGTGATCGTGACACTTCACACACCGCATCGTAGTGGAGAGAAAAGTCTGACCAACCGAATTGACGACATCGTCCAAATAAAGCTGTCTCGCTTCGGGATTTTCCACCATGGCGGGATCCCAGGGGCCCACACGGAGAAATCCGGTAGCGACCATTTTCTCTGCCTCTTCGGGAGTGTATTTGCCCTCGGCGCGCGCTTTGACAAACTTTTCGTAATTCCCCTTCATACGCTTCCGGAGAGAATTGTCAGCCAGCTCATCTCCGGCGAGCTGCTCGATCACGAACTGATCGTAGGGCATGTCTTCATTAAACGCGCGAATCACATAGTCCCGGTAGCGCCACACGTTCGAACGCTCGTAGTCGTTCGACATGCCCCCGGTATCCGCGTAGCGAGCCGACGTCGAACCAATGCTGCGCCCAACGCTCGCCGTAACGGGGGCTGTCGAGGAGGCGATCAATGAGACCAGTCCAGGCAGCATCGGAATCTTTCTTCCACGCCGACGTAAAATCCGAAATCTCCTGCGGTGTGGGAGGCAATCCGATCAAGTCCAACGTCGCCCGGCGAATCAGAGTGCGCGGGTCCGCCTCCGGAGCCGGTTCGAAGCCTGCTTCATCGAGCTTAGCTCGAATAAAATAGTCAACAGGGTGGTGCCCGACTGGGTGGTGCCCGACTGGGTGGTTTCCAACAGGGTTTGGTTGAGCACCTAACCCTGTTGGGTCATCGGGCAAAGAGGGTTTGGTCACAGGGAGAAAGGCCCAGATCTTCTCGGGCTGATAGCGGCGATAGGTCCAATCATCACCGAGACCGCCGCTGGTTTTCACGATCATCCCGTCTTCCGTAACCGCTTTCTTTGCCTCTTCTTCGCGTATCGCGAGCTGCATTTCGTCACTCGGCCAGGGAGCACCGGCGTTGATCCACTCTTCGAAAAATCCGATCTGCTCCTCGGTGAGGCGATCATTCTCTTTCGGCGGCATTTCAAAATCCGGGTCGTCCCAGCGGATCGTTTCCATGAGAATGGACTTGGACGCATCACCGACAACCACGACGTCCTTGCCAAAAGTTTCGCCCCGGCGAGCAACTTTTCCCGCGACAGCATGTCGTAATCGCCTTTGATTTTTTCCTGGTCGTCACCATGACAGCCAAAGCATTTTTCCGAAAGAAGCGGCTGAACCTTCAACGTAAAAAGACGGTCCGCATCTGTCGGCTCCTTTGCGGTTGAAGTTGCCGCGAAAGCAAAAAGGAGGAGGAAAAAGGAAAGTGTTCTCATAATTTGATGAGTAAAGATCGGGAATTTCCTGCAAATGCCGATCCAGAGAAAAAAGGTTAACAAATTTTCGGAAAAAAGTCGATTATGACGCTTTCCGACATTCCCTTTTGTATTCTCGGAACTATCCTTTTCCATGTTCTCACCCGGCGATCTCTATGCCATCGGGGCCGGGTTTTCTGGTCCTTTTCGGTGATCCTTATGCGGATCAGCGGGTTTACGATCCCGCCGTTGCCTCTGACTTTTTTCAAAAGCTTCGTTGCGATTCTTGGCTTCGTCGCAGTGCTAGTCTTCGTGGGTGATCCGCTTTTTCCCAAATACGACGCGATGACCTGGGTGCGGCTTGTGATCAGTGCTGTGCTGGGAATTTCTATCGCAGACACGCTTTTCGCCGCTGCTCTGAATCGGCTCGGAGCAAGTCTGCAGGCTCTCGCCGATTGCATCTATGCCCCCTCCGTCGCGGGGGTCGGCTTTCTGCTTTTCGGAGAAGGACTTTCGGCGTGGAACTGATCGGTGGCGCGCTTGTCATCTCCGGGTGTTTGTGGGGATGGTAAAAAACAAAGGAGATCGACGACCCGAAAGACCTCGTTGTCGGCACGCTCCTCGCGGCGGGGGCTCATGTCATCATGGCGCTCGGCATCCTCCTGGTGCGTGATGTGATTCGCGAAGGATCGCTCGTCTGGGTGGCGACATTTCGCTTCATCGTCGCGACCGCAGCCCTCGGTTTCTTTGCTCTTGCGCGTGGACAGAGGGAAGTCATCACGATGGGATTTCAGCGGCGCGACATGTGGAAACACACGATCCCCATGGCTTTGTTAGGGCCTTTTCTGTCGTCCCTGTTCTGGATTGCAGGATTCAAATACGAAGTCCGGGGCGTGTAGCGATCTACAACCAGATGTCGACTGTTTTCATCATCATTCTGGCGTGGTTTTATTTTGAAAGAGAAGATGACGACGCGAAAGTTGGCGGGCGTAGCGTTGGCGATTGCAGGAGCTCTGCTCGTTGCGTGGGGCGGGTGATCGCGCAGTCGTGTCGGCAATTTTCTTGCACCTGATGACGATTCCCGATTCGATACGAAATGTGAAAACGAAATTCTTTCCCGCCATTGTCACTATCATCGCCTTTGCCCTTTTCGGCGATGCCGCTCATTCGCAAAACGACACGACCGTCTTCACCAACGGCAAAATCGTCACGGTCGATGAAGCGTTTTCCATCGCCGATACGATGGTCGTGAAGGGCGAGCGCATTCTCTATGTCGGTGAAAAAGAAGGAGCACCATCTGTTCCCGAAGCGAAAACAGTCGACCTCAATGGCGCGACCGTGCTTCCCGGCCTGATTGATTCCCACGTTCACTCAGTGGGAGCCTCGATGTTCGAATACGATCACGCGGTTCCGACGATGGAGTCGATTGACGAAGTCCTCGCTTATGTCAAAAGCCGAACCGAAGTCCTCGCCGAGGGAGACTGGATCCGTATCTCCCAGGTTTTCATCACGCGATTGAAAGAGCGACGTTTTCCCACTCGCCACGAGCTCGACTCGGTCGCTCCGAAACACCCGGTCTGGTTTCGCACCGGGCCGGACGCGGCTCTGAACTCTCTCGCACTCGAACTTTCCGGTATCGACAAGAACTTCGAAGCACCGGAGGGATCAAAACGCCAGAGTCGAGCGTGATCCCGATACGGGCGAGCCAACCGGGATCATTCGCACCGCAGGCGGTCTCGTAAAAGTGACGCCAAACAAATCGGAAAAACCGGCACCCGATTTCGAAAAACGACTCGAGCGGCTTCGGCTTCTCATCGAAGATTACAACAAGGTCGGTCTCACCGGCATTCATGCGCGCAATGTGAGCAGCAGTTCTCAGCGACTCTATGCAGAATTGCCTGAAACGTGATCAGCTCACTTGCCGGGTTTTTCTCTACCGGGGAAACAGTGCCGGAGCACCCATCGAGAAAACCCGCGAGCAACTCGCCGAATACGCAAAAGATCCACTGCACGAATACAACAATCTGCTCTGGCTGCGCGGGGTGAAGATGTTTCTCGACGGCGGGATGCTGACGGGCAGTGCCTATATGAATCAACCGTGGGGCGTCAGTAAATTTACGGCATAACCGATCCCAAATATCAGGGCATCCGCTACGCCGAACCGGACAAGGTCTACGAAATCGCCAAGGCGGCTTTGGAAAACGGATTGCAAATGACGGCGCACGCAGTCGGCGACGGAGCAGTCGACACGCTGGTGAACGCCTATTCCCGCATCGCTGAGAATGATTTTCCCATTCGCGACAAGCGTCCCTGCGTGAGCACTGCAACTTCATGACGGCCGAAGCCATTGATAAGATGGCGAAACACGGCATCGTCTGTGATTTACAGCCCGCCTGGCTCTGGCTCGACGGATCGACCCTGACAAAACAGTTCGTCGCGAGCGACTGCAGTGGTTCCAAACCCTACAAGACCCTGTTTGAAAAAGGTGTTACCGTCGGCGGGGGGAGCGATCACATGCAGAAGCTGGGCAGCTACCGTTCCGTGAATCCCTACAATCCCTTTCTCGGCATGTGGATTGCGATGACCCGCGAACCGCGCCGCATGGAGGGCGAGCCGACCCTGCGTCCCGAGCAGCGAATCAGCAGGGAGCAGGCGATCCGGCTTTATACCATTCAAAACGCGAAAATTTCTTTCGAGGAAAAAGAAAAAGGTTCGCTGGAGAAAGGGAAGTTGGCTGATCATCGTGCTGGATCGCTAATCGAATGCGAGGCGAATGAGTAAAGACATCACCGTGAAGCAACTTGGCTGGTGGAAGAAAGGACGGGGGAGAATGTAGAAGGGGATTTCATCCGTTCTACAAGCGCCCCGCTTCGTAGATTTTCCTAGCTGGCGGCGTCGAGAGCTCCGAAAAATGGCAAACTCGTGATGGAACCATTCAG